>NW_019174586.1:6450459-6498642 GCF_002260705.1 Seriola dumerili
TATTTCTAATGGTAAGAAGATACTGATCGTCTGTTACTGTGAAACGTGAGTCTTTAAATTGTTCAGTGACTGTTATTGTACCAAGTATTACTGCAGCAACCATTTGGACCATTTGTCCAAGAGGCTGCTTATACCAACGCAAGATTTTGTTTTCCGTGTCAGAGACTGGACATGTGAAAGTGGCATTGTCACCAAGTTCAACCGCATTCAAAGAGATCAGGTGAGGAACCACTGCAGTTTGAGCCAGAGCTGAAGAAAAGAGACAAACAGTTACAACACACGAAGAAAAAATACATTAAAAATCTGCCATATAAAGATTATTACAGGGCCTCGCCAAAAATATATTGCTATTTTTTTCACACAGTAAACATAGAACAAGTGGTATTTATGTCACACTAGGTAAGTCGCGTACTTACACACAAGAATCAAAGCAGCCAATCTTCCGATCATTGTGGTACAGCACCCTTCTCTTGCACTACTGACATCTTTCCACCCAAAGAGGTTTGATCACAAGATCACCGCAGTTTACAGAGAAGAGGACATACTGATTGGCTGAAATGTACTCCCCCCTAAACTTGGCAAACACACTTTTGCAATTCAACCAAAATGGGCACACGGGGTTTTTTTCTATTGAGTGTAAGCTCTCAGGTTTTAGCTTTGTTTAGCGCTGGGACACTGGAAGCTTCCTAACATCTGTAAACCAGTGTAAAACAAATTTGATTTTATTCAAACAAAATTAAGAAAAAAAAGGTAAAGTCTAATGTAAAATAATCAATAAACCATTTTGTTTTTTAATATTGTATTTCTGTGGCTAGCTAATGAGAAAATGTAAACAAGACAATTAAGTTCATTATTCAGTTGTTTCTTTGTGCTACACTATTAAACACACCCTGAATCAATCTCTGTTGACTGAATAGAGATTAAATTCATATATGTTTTTTTAACTCTTGCCAAGAAGGAAATAATTATATTTTGCAAAAGGCTGATGTATCTTCATAAAAACTGCAAGCTACACTGTGTTTTAAAAAAATGAAAAGCAGACACAGTTCATATGGTCATGTACACAGACTAAAACAGAGGGTCAAACAGAGAGAAAAGACCCTTTGAATTTATACCTGAGCTTGAAAGCCTGACCACAGCAATGCTTAAGTTTCCATGCATCACAGACTGTGAGCAACAGTGGCGTGCTGTGACTTCTACAGATAGGCAAGCAGAGATAAAGGATCAACAAACCACCCCCACACCCTCCCACCACCTTTTCACGACAGTAGTAGTAGAAACAGCAAATCTCACTTAATTTCAGGGTCATGTCTGATGATTTTGTGCAACCTGTCTTTCCTGTAAGTTTCTCTCTTGCATCTTGCTGCTCTCTGCCTGGACATCTCCACCTTTATGTCTGAAGAAGTATTAGGATTATCAGTTTGAACTGACAGTCAACATATCAAATGTGCAGTATAGAGAAAAAATATCAACAACAAAAAAAACAAACACTAACTGACAATTACACTCCAGTGACAAACTTCTCAAGCAACACTGTTTTCATCATGGCTGATGTCACGAGAATACTTCAGACCAGTTACACGTTAGTACAACAATGCAATTTGAAAGTTTTGAAGAAGAGGTGATGCCAGTGCAGGGTTTCTATCGCAATGCCAGGTCAACATGAAGCATCTCATACGTGACAACATTGGCTTCATTACAACTAATCCGACATTTCAGATGTTGTGTTGTCAAGGGACGTCTGAACTGAGACACTGGAGCCTGTGATGCACCACTGTGCTTCTAATGGTAGCTTGCAAGAGGGCCTGTCACGCTGCAGCTACTATCAACATTGTTTTGATTATATTTATGTGATGTATTGAAACAAATATAAAATGTCAGGGTTAGGGTAAGGGTTAGCCTGTTTATTTATTAATGTCAAGAATAACACAAAAAAGTTAAATAAAAATTAACTAATTTCCATTGTGGTCCATATGAGCACAATAGAGAGAGTTTCTATGGATTTCTGAGAATTTCTATGTTAATTATAGCCATGCACATTAGAATGAATGAATGAATGAATGAAACTTGATTTATCCCAGTGTACTGTTCTCTTTTGTGCAGCAGTACTCATGAGCACCCAGGGGCAATACAAAAAGACCATCCACTTCTTTTGCTGTGTCTTTTGCCCTCGTCTCTATCCATTGTGATATTTACCAACAACTCCTAGTGGCAAACAATCAAACAACAACCACAGAGATAAACAGCTAACCATTCCCGTGACGTCACCTGACAAATAGCTACAGTTTGTAAACCAAGTGTAAGATATAGAGACTCTAGTAGTCGCCTGACTCATTTGTAAGAAGTGTGTTTCAAGGCTAGAAGTCTTTGCAGATTGCATTGAGTGTCTGGGAGTTAATCTGCCGCATAGCTATTAGTTAGCAGACTTGCTAATGGCATGCTAGCATTAATGTATGGACTTTGAAGCCTGCACACTGCACCAGACAGCGCACTGTGTTAGCAAAGAAGCACAGTTGCATCTCTGGTGTTGATCGGGGCCTGTTTCCTTTTCTCGCTGCAACTGAGACCGAGGTTGGATTGGATTTTTTTTTTTCTTCCATCACCACCGGGACTCGTTAGTGGGACTGTGGCGGGAACAGGAGACTGTTGAACTGCTGACCAGTAACTGGTGTGAGTGAAGATGCCATCAGTACAGCTGTAAGTTACCACACACACATCTCACCCAAACTGCATTCAGAGTATAACCAGTAAATTGTTGTTGTTGTTGTTGTTGTTGTTGTTGTTGTTGATTCATGCATCATTCATGCCATCGTAAACTCAGAGTATTTCCTGCCAGGTCGTTTCATTTTTCCATTATCTTGGTAGAAAAGGGGCTGTTGTGTTTTCTTTTGTTTGTTTGTTTGTTTGTTTGTTTGTTTTTGTTTTTGATTGTCTTAAGTGATGCCTCAGAATGACTCTGAAGGATTTTATCTTACTTCATTTAAATTCTTGGTAAATGATTTCACCTCATTTTCCTCTTTGTTGGTTTAATAGAAGTAGGATAAAGTGAAAGCTGAGGGTCAACAAGAACCCAGGCCGCTGGATCTCATGGTAGTTTATTCTGGGAAAGCGCTTCATGTAGTTTATGTAGTTTTGTACTTGCAGTTAATGTAGGAACAAAGCTTCCTTTAAAAAGAGAAATATTTGCATTGTCCCTCTTGGTTTTTCATGAGTGGAGTTTAACTGGATATCGCTCCAGGTTCACATGGGTCCCAGTAATATCGTGAACTCTGATTTGTCCTTTGAGTTTCTGTGAAAGCCCAGAAACTGATAGTGCTCTGCTACTGCCTTTCACCTAATGCATGTTGGGATAAGCTTCTGCCCAGCTGACGTGTTTCATTACAGATGACTGACAGGCAGAGTGGGCGGGTCATTACTGATGTTGAGGGGCACCTGGATTGGCCGGTCCTTCCTGCTTTTTGGCTTCACTGATGTCAGCGTTGGCGGTTAGACCATCTCTTTGGTCCTGACTGAAATATCACGGCAGCTGTTAGATGGATTGCCATGGCATTTTAAACAGATAATTATAGTCCCCAGAGGATGAATCCTAATCAGTATGATGAAACTCTGACTTTTTCACTACTGTCACCAGCAGGCTGGCATGCAATTTTGAGTGAAATGTCTCAATAGCTGTTGTAGCAAAATCAACAGATACAGTATGTTGAGTTTACAATATCTCTCCTACAAGACCTTCTGTGTTTAAAGTGTCAGATTTGGGAACCCATCATGAGAACTAAATTTCACACAACAAACAGATGCTGCTGGTGTTGTTTCATGTTCTTAATATGGAAAGTTTAGTTGAATTTCTTTCCACTGTGGTTGTACAGTGAAACAGCAACATTACAAAAGGCCAATCAGGTCGCTCTGAGATCGTTCCCTCCCATTTGCTATGACTACATGAAGTTGAATCTTGTTATAGTAGGGTCTAAATTAACTGCTGTCCCAGCTGGTGAAATCGGAGAATGCTGATCATAATATATATGCTGCTCATGCTCAAAATCGGGCGTAAGTATTATTCCAGAAATATTTAAAATACATTGCGGTCTTTTTGCATTAATATAGAGAAGGCATATGACTGTTTCCCTGTCGTTAATCATTCCTCTGTCTTTATTTTATTTTCAGGATGCGCAGATGAACACATCTTCGAGACAAAGACTGTTAATGTTGGAGAAACTGTGACTCTGACATGTACCCGCCAGGGAACTTCGAAGTCTGCACGCTTATTTTGGATCAGGCTTGTTTCTGGAACATTTCCAGAAGGTTTAGGAGGACAAGTTACTTACTTTTCTTTTGATGAAAACAGTGTTAAGGAAACTCATCACACAGAAGCAAAACAAAAGCTTGAAAAATTGGAAAAGCATATTTCCAAAGCACAGTTCAGCGACACTGCAATCTACTACTGCCTACAAGTAGAAAAACTTGACATTACATTTCTGAAAGGAATATTTCTGAGAGTCAAAGGTAAATCCAGCAAAAACAGCAAAAGATTCCAGATGTCATAAGAATCATAGCATTATACATCGTTTATAAGAGCAGTTTTACTCACTTTCTTACTTGTATATATTTAGTTAATGCATTGTATGTTTACATAATTCATATAAAAGTGACCAGACTTTGTCTTTTGTTTATGAATAAACAATTGTAATATATATGCCCCTCCTTCAATGTATCCTCAATGAACTGAATAAAACACGTTTATTTTTTGTTTTTTTAATTTCATAGAGCCAGAACCTGAGATCATTGCCATCACAGAAGACTTTGTATCTGATCCAGTCCGTCCAGAAGACTCAGCGACTCTCCGGTGTTCAGTCCTCTTCGACCTTAAGAGGAAAACGTGTCCAGTAGATCACAGAGTGTACTGGTTCAGAGCCGGAGCAGATGAATCTCATCCCAGTTTAATTTATGCTCATGAAAACACTGTGAATCAGTGTGAAAAGAATCCTGAAGCTCAGTCGACACAGAAATGTGTCTACAACTTCTCAAAGATCGTCAGCTCCTCTGATGCTGGGACTCATTACTGCGCTGTGGCCACGTGTGGAGAGATATTATTTGGAAATGGAACAAAAGTGGACATTGAAGGTAACAGCACCATATTTCTATATAATGAGAAAATTATCATCATTTTATTAACATACTATCAAATATCGTCAATTTTTTTTTGCTATTTCTTAACTTTAATATTTTCTTTATTTAATGTTTCAGTTGTCGACACGTGTGATTCACAAAAGGACAATACAATTGTCCTTCTGTTGTTTGCTGCTTTGGCTGTAAGTCTGATTGTTACAGCCTTCCTTGTTTGTGCCATCACAATGAAATCTTGTGGTTGTTGCAACGGTAAGAAAAGTTGCTCATATATCAATCTATTGAACTGTTATAAACTGTCATCATTTGATTCACATTTGACCTGTGTGTAAGCAAACTTCATTCATCTTTAAAAAAAAAAAAAGTCAGATCCAGTGAATCATTTTTTACTGTGACTTATTCTTTATTAAAATAGCTGCCGTCAGTCTGCAAACAAATGCTGCAGCAGCCAGTGGTAATCATCAAAGTCAGCAGGTAAAGAATATAAAGATGTAGCTATAAAATAATTATCAGATATTTTTATATGTACATGTATTGAAATCAATCCTCTCATTTTCAATTGGTGCATTTTTTTTCCTCAGAGAAATGAGGACTCTCTGGTTTATTCTACACCAAACAAGACCATGAGAAAAGCTGGGCAAGCAGGGAGAAGGAAAGCAACAGCAAAGGAAGAGACGATCTATACTGATGTCAGGACTTTTGTGATAGAATAACAGTTCAAACACTGGCTTTCATAATTGATGGTACTAAAAAGAAATTTATGATGCACAATATGCCAGAAAAATACCAGGGAAGCAGCACTGGTGCTTGCATTTTACCTCTGAACTTGTTAACATAATATTATACTTTGGATAAATTTTATGTTTATGCATCATTTTTATATATTTTGGACAAATTGTTTGCAGACATTGAATAATATTTTTGAGTTCAGTTAGTTCAGAAAAAGAAATAAACAATTATGATGCAAAAATAACATTTAATACTTCAGCATCTCAACCTTATAATTTTTTGTCCTTTATTGTGTGTATTTTATTGGGTTTTCAAAGATTTTCAAGATCTTGCAGCGTTACCTTTCTTGTTATACAGTTTTATTATAGTTTCATTTCCTGCCGAGCCCTTCAGCTCCGTATCAGCGCAATACAAAAACTTGTACTAAAGGGAATTTGTCATGTATGAACATGTGTTGTTTCATTTATTAATAAACAAACTTCCACATCTAAAATATAGCCTTATTTATTTAAAGTGAAGTATAAAGTATGTGATTATTTTGAAAAGACTTTTAGTTGCAGTCACTTCAGGAAGCAACTGGTGTACAAGTATCGATTGAATATCTTGTTTAATGTATGCAACACAGAACTATAACATTTTAAAAGCAATAACTCAGGAGGTTCAAAGGCCATAATGATTTTACATCTACTTTCTTTTTCTTTTTGTATTTTAGAAAACAGGCTGATCTGTTAACACAAAAATCCCAATAACCTTTCATTACTGAGAACCTGTTCTTCATTTTGCATATGCCCCATGCAAACTATTTGTTCATGCACATTTTCTCTAAAACTGGCGTTAGTCTTGTTCCTTTTTCTTTTTCATACAGATGTAAAGCGATGATAGCCACCATGACGACTGTTATTAGTGCTGAAAAACAGGTTTCATGAAAAAGAAAATGTTCCAAAAGCAAACATCACACAAAAAAGGCATGTGTGATGAAAAGTAAACTGACAGCTTCAGAGTCAAAAGATTAAGTGAATGTGAACTATGCCTAACAAAATACAAAGCACTTCAAGACCAGTGTGACAGGAAGCACCCTTTTGAATCTATTTTGCCATAACCAATCAGATGCATTGGATGGTCTGACCTCACAATTATCTCATATCCTTCCCTCACTGAAATACAAATCTCCTAACAAGAGACATTGTCAGTGTGATGGTGTTGTGGGTCACGCTGCTTGTTCTTCATCATGGATGTTAGTGTGTTTTTATTCTGTTTTCTCTACCAGTTTGTTGTGCCAGCTGCATCATAACTTTTAGACATTGTACAATAATCTTTATTGAATGTATTGTATGATTTCTTTCGATTCAGATTCACTGGTTCCAGTGATCACATTTCAGCTCGGTGAACCCGTGACCTTAACATGGGCTCTGCCTAATATTGAGATTGGCAGCAGATGATTCCGCTGGTACAAGCAAAGTGCCGGAGATACTCTGAAATTAATTGTGTCAGTGTTGACATCTATAAAATCTCAGTATGCACCAGAGTTTTCTGAATCCACATTGGAGGTAAATATTGACAAGAAATTTATCATCCTGATAGGCTGTGAGGATGACTCAAGAAGATGAGGGAATGTATCACTGTACAATCACAGAGTGGATAAAACAGAATAAAGTGGGACATATTTGTAAGTGAAAGGTAATAATGTGATCTATTTTTGCATACTTTTCCAGTGTCTCTAATCATATGTTTTAATTCTCTGAATATGTTGGGATGTCTTAAATTTTTAACTCAGATATATACCACTCAGGAAACTCTCAGAGGACATTAAACTATGCTGTTGTTCAGCGGCTGACTGTGATCCAGTCCGTCCAGGAGACTCAGTGACTCTGCAGAGTTCAGTCCTCTCTGACCCTGAGACTAAGACGTGTCCAGGAGACAGTGTGTACTGGTTCAGAGCCGGATCAGGTAAATCTCATCCAGGCATCATCTACACTGATGGAAATGAATGTGAGAAAAGATCTGATTCTCTGAAAACCTGCGTTTATCACTTCCCTAAAAACATCAGCTCCTCTGACTCTGGGACATATTACTGTGCTGTAGCCACATGTGGAGAGATATTATTTGGAGATGGAACAAAACTGGATCAAGATATTATTATTTTTCTTATTATCTGTATTATTGTTGTGTTAATTTGGAAATGTGCACATTCTAATTTCAGATTATACATTAGAATCCATAAGAACCACTAGGATGTAAAATCATCTTATCGGTAGCTGACACTAAACATCATTTACTTTTACGAATTGTTTCTCTCTTTTCATGATGTTTCAGGAACCTGCATGTGGTCACAGACGGCCAGTGCAGTTATATTTCTGCTGTGTGCTATCTTGGTTTTAAGTCTGATTGTTATAGCCTCCCTCATTTGTGTCATCAAGACAAACAAGTGCAACTGCTTCAACGGTAGTAGAAGTTAGTCATGGTTCTCTATCCAAAAGTATTACATTCAAACCACTGCATCCTGATTGACTGGTACCGGTGTGAATCTTGTTTAGACACAGAGACCACAGATCTGTTGTAAGTAAATTTCTATAGAGTTTATGCTATTTGCTTTTTTTTTCTTTTTGGTTTATTGTTTTTGTTATTGTTTTGACCATTAAAACTATTTGTGAACGTGATTTCGAGCTGCTGTGGACATGTCATTGTGTTGGTTTCCTTGAGATTTACAAATGCCAGAATAACTGAAATCCATCCGTCGCTTACATAAACAGTAGTTTATCAAGTTTTGAACTTTGACAGCCTCAGAGGGATTTAACAGGATTACTTGCCATCTATAGTTTTCTAGAAGCATGTTGCATATGTTCCATGTGAACATTTTTTAAAAGCAAAATTCAGTAACCTTCAGTGTGGATCTTTTCAATAAAAACTACTGTTGACAGGTGAACCCCCACCCTAAGGTGACCTAAGGTGATAACCTCTATAGGGAGTTGTTCTGCCTATAGAGAGGGGTTTTGCTGCTTGTGGTAATATGCAACAGAGTATGCACACTCTTGTGGTGACCCTCTCTTCTTCCTTCCTCTTTTCACTCTTCTTGCAGAGAAATCCAGTGCTGCATAGTTCACTGCCTCTTCTTCACCATCCTGCAAAAAATATAATATATATTATAAATATATAATGTTTGTGTTTATTCAGGGATAAGGGCTGTAACATCAAGACCAGTTAGGGATCAGGTCTAAAGTATAAACTTAGAACATAAGGGGCAGGATTGCTTTACAATGAAATTACATCATCAGTATTATTACATTTGTACCTTTTATCTCTATGCCCATTAAACTTTATCATATAGTAAAAGACATTATGTTGTAGCTGCAAGGTAATATAAGACAAATAAGACAACACACCACCATATATTTACCAGATCATTTGACTGATCCACAGTTGACTCGTCATGTCCACGATGATGGGAAAAACTCATTGCTCCTGTTAAAAAAAACAAAACAAAAAAGCCTTCACATTGAGTGTAAACATGAGGACTATGGTTATTGCTGTCGTAGTGTAGCGCTGATTACTCTTGGCGTTAACTATAAACGTATTTCTTGCTGTATGAACCTACTTTCGGGATGTCAGTGGAGCAGTGACACAGGGACAGTATCATGGGTAACCAGAACCACTTTAATGTCCGGTTAAACGGTAGTACAACTGAACACCGATCACATCCGTGATACATGACCCTGCTGCCTTACATCATATCACTCCGCCAGTCTTAACCATCACTAACCATACAGGCAATGTGGAGTATGTAGTTCCCAATCTAAATCAAGGAACAGAATACAATATACAGTATATGTACTGTTTATGAGTTACAGTAATTTAAACATTATTTAAATTATTCCAATTCTCCAATAAACCTGAGAAAAAATAAGGTAATCTACAGAATAAATCTTTATGATTAAATCTCATATTAAAATAGCATTGTGTGTTACTGTCGACCTTTCATTACGATAACAGGACGAATGAACAAGGGACATATTTTCAGTTTTTGGCTTTACATTAAAGAAAAAAACCTGTAACGTGTTCAATGCAGCTTGTGACATGTAAATATGGGAAAATATAGATTTTCTATTTACATTGAAATGCTGTGCTATAGGCCTAAAATATTTATGGAAGTTACAAGCTGTTATTATTAATGTAATTTCATACGTTCGGGCTCTTAAAGCGACGCCTCGAAAGCATAACCGAAATCAAAAGTTGAGTACGGTGAACTTACCTTTACAATGTTTGCAAACTGTCCTTTGATTTATGTAGAAAATAAGGATGCCAACCACAGTCACGCAGCAGGCCAACAGCCCTCCAAGAACAAGGACAACTGGGTCCAGCTCTGATCCTGAATCTAAACATTTTCCAAAAGACATTAAGAATTGTTAAGATATCGACATTTGGGAGTAATCATTGGTTTTTTGAACGCCAAGCAATGGCATTTAGAAAACTAATGATCTTCAATATGATGTTTAATCAAAAATATTTTTATCTGAGTTCTGAGGTAAAGACCTGACATATAGTAGAGAACAGTGTTTGAGTCATTGATTAAAGGTAACTTGAAATGGAATAAGGCACATACGTTTCCAGGAGGAAAAACAACGTATCATGTAATTATTGTGACTGAATGAGTTAATTTTCAATGTTTTTGCACAACAAATGTTTTAGGTCTCAAATGTCTAGATGGAAAAGTTAGTAAATTTAGTTATCCTCCTGAAACCAACAGACTAATCATCTTGATATTCATTTACATTTACACTTAAAAAAAAAAAAAAAAGCTAAATGAAATCACACAAGACTCATTTATGATTCAAATACAATTGTAAATACGTACTTGTCTCCACTTTAGTTCCTTCACCAAACAGGATCTCTCCACATGTGACCACAGCACAGTAGTACGTCCCAGCATCAGAGGAGTTCTGTATAGTTTTGGACAAACTGTAGACACAGCTCCTTTCCTCTTGTTCATCACTCCTGTTGCTGTGAGTGTAAATGATGCCTGGATGAAATCCTCCTGATCCAGCTCTGAACCAGTGCACACTGTGTTCACCTGGACACTGGGCTCTGCTCTCTTTGTTCGTGTAGAGAAGTGAACACTGGAGAGTCATTGAGGCTCCCAGCTGGACTGATGCTGTCTCCGGACTTTGATGCACGTAGACATGTTTCTGCTGTTTATGATCTGTGTGATTCAGTAAAAAGGAGTTAAAAGTATTTCACACTCTAAACTGTTTCATTCACATCAGCACAAACACCAAAAGTATAGGATATTTTACCAGTCACAGACAAGAATCTGCCATTGTTGAAAGTCTGTAAATACGATGTTCCACTTTGACAGAAGTACGTTGCTTCGTCCTCTTTGCTGACATTTCTGATGGTAAGAAGATACTGATCATCTCCTTTTGTTGCTGTGAAACGTGTGTCTTTAAATTTTTCACTAACTGTTATTTTGCCCAAGACTGCATCAGCAACATTTTGGGCCATATGTCCAAGAGGCTGCTTATACCAGGAGAATTTTTCTTTCATGTCAGAGACTTGACATTCAAAAGTAACACTCTCACCAAGTTTAACAACAGTCAAAGAGATCAGGTGAGAAACCTCTGCAGTTTGAGTCCGAGCTGAAGAAAAGAAGCAAACAAAAACAAATTACAACATGAGAAGAGAAAATAAATAAAAAATGAAAAAATATGTACCTGAAAGTTATTATTACAGGGCCTCGCCTAAAATATATGACTATGTTTAAATATAATCAAACAACAGTTTGACTATATTTAAACATAGGTATTTTTGTCACACTAGGTAAGTCGTGTACTTACACACTGTGCTAAGAAGAATCAAAGCAGCCAGTTGTCCAATCATTGTGGTACAGCACCTTTCTCTTGTGCTACTGATGTCTTCCTACCTGAATGGAAGATTTGGTCACAAGATCATACAGAGAAGAAATCAGTGATTGGCTGAAATGAAGAAAAATAACCTCCCCCCCTACATTTACCAAACCTATGATCCATTTTCATTTAATAAGAGATATACATGTAGCTACTTATTTTTTTTTTGTATTATCTTCAAAAGGTGTCATTCTGACCACTTAATCATTCTTGTTTCCTGATAACTGTCTTTTAGATGGAGCAATATTGGTATTGTTCAGTGCAGCCCAGATGGACCCACACACTTTTTTTACTAGACCCTAATCATTTTCGGATGTGGTGGTGGCTAGTTTGCCAACTAATGAGATGCAGCATGTAAAATGTGACACTATTGGAGTTGCTGAAAGCTGTATTTTCCTCTGTCTGTGTAAGCTGGCTGTTTTTCTTCCACTCTTTGTACTTATCTAGGTCAAACTTATCCTGGGCTTTAGGTCAAGTGGGATAAATACTTTTCTTAAAAACGGTTGATATTTGAACCTCCACATAAGGATTTTTTCAAATCATGTTAGCTGCAGTGTGGGTGGTGGGTCTGTGCGTTTCAGGGAAGGTTGCAGGGCAAAGGTGAGAGGAAATGTGACCAAAAGCACACAGAAAATCAAGTGATGTGGAGGATTCAAAGGTAAATTTGAGAGAGGCAGAGAGACGGAGCTCTTAAGAAAGTGCAATTTGTCATTAAGACAAGGTAATTCAATTTCATCAACCTTAACATTACTGAGGACCCTTATAATGAGCTGCACCAATGATGATTCTATTAGAATAGCATTGAGAAAATGAACAGCATGTTTATTTTCTCATGTTTCTGAGTAGTTTCTTCTGTGCAAATGGAAAAATTAATGTTAAACTGAAGGAGTTTTTCCACATAAGAGACTCAAATGTCTCCTGATCTACTGGCAGTGAAGTCAAGAGCATGTTTACTTGATTGACAATGGCAGTTTTTTTTGACAAAAGTCTGTCCATATTGTATTTTATGAGTCACTCTGCTTTGTAAACCAGTCTTTCTAACCCAGATCTGGTTTCTTGATTGCTCCCAGATGACTCAGGTTCATAGACCTCACATTAACCATGGGCCTCAACCAGGACAATGTTTTCACCTGTATGAAACTGGTCGTTTCAGCTTTGGTTCCCATTTATGCCATGTGCACATAGACACAAAGTGAGAGACAGAGAGAGAGAGAGAGAGAGAGACTAGTAGATATACAGTAGGTGGTTTGACATTGAACTGCTGTGTATTTGTTCACCACAACGACCCGCAACTATAGACAGAAGCATAGCAAGCTACATGGGGCGTGTTTTATCTTTTTAGATACAATTACTGTTTCGTTGTTAAAAAAATGTACCGTGTTAAAAAATGCCAGGGGACAGCTACTAACATTAATAAACTCCTCCGTCTCTCTGCATGACTGCCTTGAGAACAACAAGCGAAACCACAAGCAGCAGCTACTCTCTCACAGATGCAGGTTGTGGTGGGCCATTTCTCCACCCTCTGACCAGCCACTGAAGCTGTTTACTCAGAACAGACCTGACTATGAGCTTCAACAGGATATGAAGCGAGGGAAGAGCTACATAAGCTTCAGCAGGCTAATTCTAGTTGAACAGTTGTTTTAGTTTTGTTAATGTGCTCATTCAAAGTACAAATGAGGTGTGTGTCCATCCCTCCTGTACCTTTTAACTACATACTGTGGTTGTATTCAATTGGCCTTTTTAAAAACTTGAAAACAGCGGTACAAACCCAGCTTCATTGGGCTAAAATAGAGAATGAGAGAGGAAGAAAAGCCTCTTTGTATTCACACCTTAGTTTGAAACCACAGCCACAACAATGCTTAAGTTTCCATGCATCATTTGTTTGTCATTGGTGACTGTGAATGTGTTTATTTGTGTCTATTTGTGTGTCAGATGCAGCAGCAGTGTGGACACAAAGAAAAAGTAGAAAGTTCAAGACAGGAATCAAGAGTTTATGAAAGTATTTACTGCAAGGCTTTTGTTTTGAATTAGTTTTCTTGTGTCAATCCTCCTGTATATGTAACAGTATATATGTAGTATGTGTACAGGGGCTGGACACACCATTGTTTCAGGGGATCATTTATTTAACTGTCTGGTAATTTTCTATGTGTCAAAACTGCAGCTACACATGTAATATTAACAACAACCAACATTTTTAGTCTTGTGGTCAACAGCATGTTGACCTTGATGACGGCCACAAACCAAGTGAAGATCTGACAGATATTGCTGTATTTTTAACCCTGTAGGTTGTCTTACTGTTTAACTGTTTTCTGTCTCCATACACTTTGCAAGTAGGTTGGGTTGTACCGGATACCTCCACTCTACGTCAGTCATTGTTTGATGCCAGAGTCTGTGGCGTTGTACTGGACTGTGTCTGTCACTGTTACTGAGAGTCTTTTCACCACTGAACATGGCATCGGCCAGGATTTCTTTCTGTTGACCACCTCGGTATTTTTGTTACATTACTGCAAGGGAAAAACCTCAGACACTTTTTACACCTCCAGGTGAGCGTGTGTCTGTAAAACTGTGAGCGTGTTGCTCTGCTACTGCCTTTCAGCAGCACCCTGAAAAGAAGTGAAGTGAGTTTAGAGGATGGATGGTGTGACCACAACCACCTCCCTGGCTCTGTGTGCTGTGCTCTTCCTGCGTAAGTGACTGACATTAAGAGTGGGAGGGTCATCACTGATGATGTGGCGCTTCTGAATTGGTTGGCTTGCAGAATGTTTAAGATGGCTCCTCTGTCTTTGTGTGTGGCAGAGGAAAATGGCTGCTTAACCAAGTGGTAACAACGTTAGCTTTTGATTTGGGGCCACTGGCTCTTATACTGTATTTACTGACATATTACACATAAACCATTTATAATTAAAGGCTTTTTGGGTTCAGTACTTGTCCTCAAATCACACAAAAATGGTTGTATTGTAAATCATATTTTTGTCATTTGATTTTGATGGCAGTGATATAATCGGAGCATATAATAATGTTTTGATAAAACACGTGTCACACGTGTCTCCCAACAGAAATAGACTGAGAAAAAAATCTGTTGATATTCATATTCACATGATAGCAGTATCATTTCATAAAATTGACACCATCAACTATATTTCTATGAATATGACAGACATGAAAAATTATAAATATATATTTTTTTACCATTTTTAGCAGCTGTATGTGGAGACAGTGATACTTTAGTGACATTTCCAATCAAAAATAAATCAGAAATTAATTAAAAATGACGAGAAATCCAACATTCCAGTAACCTGCAAACTCTATGTAGAGAGAGAGAGCTGCATTAGCAGCAACGCAGCAGAGACGCAGCCGGTATGAAAACACATGCGTGCCTCTCCGCAGCAGGTCAGCGGCGGCAGCTGCCACGCTCAAGCAACGCATGCAGTGTTCCCAGTGTAAGAACTACTGCAGTGTGTTATTCATGTAGCATGATGAAAAGCTTCCCATTAACTGTAAAGACCCTGAACACCCATTCGAGAGTTCTCAACTACACGGGCTGAACGGACCTCTAGTGAGGTGGAGGCTGGGTGGAGCTGTAAGGGGAAAGACATGGTGTCATCAAATTCGATGCACTACTGAGAATGATAACAGTGTATGTTGTCCCACACTAAACAGACACAGAGGTCTAATTAAACAACATCAATAAAAACACCTGTAGACTTTAGGTGTGCAGAGGCTTTAATCATAGTTCATTTACCATCACAATATTTTTCTTACCTTAAAAAAAAAAAAGTGGCATTGAACTGAAATCATCATCACTGAACTTGAGGTTTTGTTTGGCAACAAGTCTCTAAGCTTCTTTTGATTTTATTGTTTTCTGTGTTTGGTCGGCTTAATGGATCAAACTTAGAGCAAACAATGACATAAGTAAATCATGTTGACATGTGACAGGAACAATACCCATGCGTCAATCATATTTTAGCATTTCTGGACACCTGGCTGCAACAATAAATATGGTAGTACAACAGTGAGGTGATACTAATACATGACCCCCACTGGTGAAAATTACACATGGATGGTGATATTTGACCATGTTAGTGAGTATATGGTGAAAAGCCCATTAATTATTGTGGAAATATAAAGGAAAATGTTGTGAAGAAGATTGTTTTGGATTACTGCAGTTCACATCAAATCATCTGCTGAGTTTTCTCCCAGTGTCAGATATAGAAACCCACCATGAAACATGAAACAAAAGCTCATTGTTGGTGTTGTTTCATGTGTTTAGGCTGGAAAGATGGTTGAAACGATTTCCGCTGTGGTGGTATACTAAACAACAACCTAACGAGAGGCCAATCAGATTGCTCTCACATTGTCCCCTCCCACTTCAAATGACTACATTAAGGCAAATCATCTTAATAAAGGGTTTAGATTAACTCCGGGTTTAAGTGGATTAACAGGAAAATGCTGATCATATTCCATCTACTGCTGTTACTCAGAGCGGGACGTAAGTATATAAAGTCAGCTTTTTTCCATATTCTGGAATATATGTTTTGAGCTTATAATCATCTTCTTGCATCAGTTTAGCACTGGGCATTAAAGGATATATATCTGTTATTAATCACTTCTCTATTTACTTGTATTTTTAGGATGCACCGATGATCTGATCTTTGAGTCAAAGACTGTTGGTGTTGGAGATGATGTGAAGTTGACGTGTACCCGCCCGACATCTGATTATGACATCAGCTTATTTTGGATCAGGCTCGTTTCTGGGAAGTTCCCTGAAATCTTGGGAGGAACATTTGCATTTGATTATGATGGTGTTAATGACATTCCTCGCATTACAGCAAAACAGGAGCCTGGAACTTTTCTTCTGCATATTAGTGAAGCAGAGCTAAGTGATACTGGAGTTTACTACTGCATGAAAGTACAACAGATTGACATGAAATTTGTAACAGGAACATATCTGAGAATTAAAGGTAAATACAGTTTGCAGAAATTTCACATTCATTAGAAAATGTAATTACCATGTTAAACAGCAGTTTAATTTTCCTAAATGTTCATACAAAGATATATATTTCTGTAATCTATGGGCAAGTCTTTAAATTAATATGTTTAAATAATTTTCTTTTAATTTTATTAAGCAAAGCATGTTTATTTTTGTGTTTGTATTTCCCAGGACCAGAACCTGATATCACTATGGTCATTCAAGTCCCTCCATCCAATCCAGTCCGTCCAGGAGACTCAGTGGCTGTCCAGTGTTCAGTCCTCTCTGACTCTGAGAAGACAACATGTCCAGGAGATCACAGTGTGTACTGGTTCAGAGCTGGAGCAGGTGAATCTCATCCCAGTTTAATTTATGCGCATGGAAACAATGATGATCAATGTGAAAAGAGTCCTGAGGCTCCGTCGACACAAAAATGTGTCTACAACTTCTCAAAGATCGTCAACTCCTCTGATGCTGGGACTCATTACTGTGCAGTGGCCACGTGTGGAGAGATATTATTTGGAAATGGAATGAAACTGGACATTGAAGGTAACTGCAGAGTATTTCAATATAATTGTGAAATTTGCATATTTCTATATTTAATTTTTGAATCTGGTGGAATCAATTAAGATCATGTATCACAAAATAGTTGCTTCTATTGAATTTTCACATCTTATCAAATCACAATTAACCGTCATTAGTTGCTCCTTATATCATTACAGAATTGTGGGATTTGCAGAAGGCCAGTACAGCTCTGTTATGTGCTACTTTGGCTATAAGTCTGATTGTTATTGCCTTCCTGATTTATATCATCAAGAAGAAAACTTGTGATTGTTACAAAGGTAATAGACATTTCTTATCAAACTGGATTTTGCAAAAGACAACTTCACTTGATTTACATTACTCCTTTGTGTAAATCTTAAATCTTAAATCTACAGCTGCAGATGCTGCAACAGGCAGTGGTTACCAGTGAAGTCAGCAGGTAAGGTCTATAAAGAAAAGCTGTAGCTGAATTTATTAGCATATTTTCTCCTTGCATGTTAATGCTATAAAATATTTCTGCCTTATAACCTTCTTAATGATATATGTTTTCAGAGAGTTGAAGACCCATTGGTTTATTCTGCTGCAACCTTCACCAGGAGGAAAGCTGGCAAAGCAGAGAGAAGGAAAGAAAAAACGGCCAAGGGAGAGACAGTCTACACTGACGTCAGGGCTTTTGTGACAGATTAACAATCCAGTCAGTTGTCTTGCTAATTAAAGGAGCTATTTGTAAGTTTTGCTATTGCTACATAGCCAGCGTTGGTATTAACAGCTGTTTACTTGCTAGTCTTCCGGAGAGCTTCAGCCATTGTTGCGCTTACAATACAAGAAGTTATAATACGTCCTCTGAGCGGTGCTACTTCTTCAGGGCAGACTGGACGCTACAGGGACTCAGTATCAGAAAGTGACGAGACGGTCTCACCGCACCATGGCTAGCTAGTTAGCATGCTAACTTCAGTAGTTTTAAGTCACATTTTTGAGATTTTTTTTACACCTTGGTTGTTTTCATCTATGTAGTTTAACCAGATAAAGGATTTTAGTCATCGGTCATCTGTTTGGCAGCTCAGATCCCAGCCCCTCCGACACGTCCTGTGTCCGCCAAGGAGCGTCGGTGAATTAGTGATTTTTAATGTGAAACTGCTTTATTCGTTGTTTCCACCAGTTTAAATTCCCTGGCCCATTTGTTATGGAGGAGGACGCCTCTGCGGATAATTCGGCTCCCAGTAAAAACCTCCTGACCAACTGACACTGAAGGAATCCTAAGTGGGAGAAGCTTACAGTAATGGTGGTGAAGACTACAACTCCCATGATCCCACGCTATTTCACATCACTGTGGCCTCTTTTGCGCCTTATTTACAAGAAACAAATTAAACAATCTTTCTAGTGCCAAACTGTTTCTGCTGGCAGCATCTGTTACTATTATAAATATATATTATTATTATATATATTTATGTTATTTATTGAAATAACAATATAAAGAAAATAAACAATGTTTCTTTTCTCATGTTTTGTAGTTACTGCTGTACGAATGAAAAATGCAAGTTTGTGTGGACACAAACACACAAAAGACACAGATCTCCCCTGCAGCTGTGAACTCAAGAGCATGATAGACTTTTACATATCGTGGGTGTGACTAACATGTTACCATTTTTTCTTTATCTTCTTTTCTATTTCCCTGACTAAAGACTGTCCATCTTGTGTTTTACAAGCCATTTTGCCTCCTAAATAAATCTTGGTGGTCTCATTCAGACTGTTACATAGTCTTGTTTGTTCATCATTCCCAGATGAATCAGGTTCATAGACCCATCATAACAGATGTTTTGTCATTGCAGGGAAAGAGAGAACTACTAACATTAACCATGGAGGTGAGAGAGAGAGAGAGAGAGAGAGAGAGAGAGAGAGAGAGAGAGAGACTAACAAAAAGCCATAGGGACCATTAATATTCTGCATGTGTGACTTGAGAACAAGTGAAACCAAATGCAGCAGCTACACGCACAGACACAGGTTGTGGTGGGCCATTTCTCCACACTCTGACCAGTTTACTCAGAACAGACCTGACTATGAGCTTCAACAGGATATGAAGTGAGGTGCTACATACTGTAAGAGCTACATAAGCTTCAGCAGGCTAATTCTAGTTGAACAAACTCTAACGGTTGTTTTAGTTTTACTTGCTTGTTAATGTGCTCATTCAAAATACAAGTGTGTCTGTCTTGTATTTGTTTAAAGATGCAACAACAGGCATCTACAATTATATACATCTCTGATCTTAAAATATTCAATCATATTATTATTTTGCGTTTTTTTTTTTAATGCAAATGTATTGATACGTTAACTGTTTATTTAAACAGGCTGCCAGTCCATCTATCACCATGTAATGCACATGGAAGTAGACTTTAACAAGGCCACCAAACCTATTTGTTGATTATGTGACAAACTAAACTTAAGATCACAGTACAAACTGCTACTCTTGCCAAAAGAGACAGGGACAAGTGAATGATCAGCACCTCCCCCCTCTCACAGGAGCTACCAGAGAAAAGCATCAAACCGCAGAAAAGTGCGATTAAAAATTATCATGACATAGCATGACTGAGCAGGTCATGCTAATCAGAACAATAGTACAGCATACTGTGGTGGTATTCAACTGGCCTTTTTAAAAACTTGAAAACAGTGGTACAAGTCCAGCTTCCTGGGGCTAAAATAGAGTGTGAAAGAGGAAGAACAGCCCCTTTGTATTCACACCTTATTTTGAAACCATAGCCACAAAAATGATTAAGTTTCCATGCATCACTTGTTTGTCAGTGGTGGCTGTGAAAATGCTGTTTGAGGTTTTGAAGGTGGCTTCTCTGTCTTTCTCTATTACTGTACTCACTATAAATACTAAAAGTGCGAACTGACTAAGCCCTGACAAAAAATGTGAAAAAAAAAAATCTATCTGCTGTTTTGATTTTACAGCCTTTAACTTTACTGTTTTAGTTCACTCTCACTGCTCTTATCAGAGTTGATACTATGTTCACCAATTAGTTATAATTATAATAATTAATAAACTAACTGCATGCTACCTTGCCAGCACAAAACAGCAGACTGACGAAAGTGAGCGACTAGCTGTTGAACACAGTGGATCATTTAGCAGCTAAAGAGCTGTTTTTGTAGGAAGCTGGTGGAGACCAAAAATCTGAGTTAAAGCAAGAGCGAATACTGGATGTTGGACTTCCATATGCCAGGTCACCAAATGCTAACGCTACTCCATATCTGATGGAAATAGGCAACTGTTGGCTAACACATTGGTGGTAACATTAAGAAAGGGTAACTGGTCAGTGTTGTTTCGCCCCATAAAATTAGTTAATGCAGATTTAACTGAGAACTACAGATTTCAATTCTTTTGCTAAACATAGGCCTTTACATTTACACATACTGTACATATTACATTACAATAGATTTGGTTTTAAAGGCTATTGGTATCAAGCCCCCTCTGAAAAGATCTACCTGATGATAAAAGAGTTCATTGTAAACCTTATCTTCTGTCTGTAGAGTCAGTTATACCAAAAGATGGCAGTGATGAAAATGAGTGAGCAGATTTTATACAATTTGTAAGTGTTAGAGCCATGATTTAGCATTGCTAAAGCACTGAACATACAACCCAATGTCCAGTACCATGGCAGGAAGTAGTGCACCAGTCAACTGGCATGCTAAAATGTTCAACTTTCATCACTTTCAGTTAATTTGCCATTATCATAATCATCCCCTAACCATAACCAAGTAGTTTAAATTACCTTACCTTAAGCTTAAGGGAGAGATAAATAACCAATAAATAAATAAATAAAGCGCACATTGAGCATTTGAATCACTGAATCACTGCATCACTGAACATAATCTTGGGTTTGTAGAATCACTCAGCAACAAAGTTATGACATTACCACACCCCATGAATCACAAAAAGCACCTGCAGTCTATTTTAGGGCTTTTAGAAACTAGGTTACATACCCCACATAGTACAGTGAATGATCACAAAACGAAAACCTGCTACATTTCCTCCCATTTGTGTTCAGGAAAATAACACCACTCAACTTCTCGACTACTCATGACAAAAAGATCTAATTATATATCACTTGCAGAAATACATCCAAACATTAGAGATTTGTTTGCATCAAGATCAAATGACATCAGAGCCACAAGGTAAAGATAACTTCTGTTTTTATTAATTTTGCCAGCAGAGATATTGTAAACTGATCTCTTGTGTTAACTGTTATAGTTTCAGTTATAGAAACCCACCATGACACATGAAACAAAACTCGCTGTTGATGGTGTTTCATGTGTTTAGACTGGAAAGATGGTTGAAATTATTTCCTCTGAGGTAAAACTGTTAAATGCTAACATAACGAGAAGCCAATCAGATTGCTCTGAAATTGTTTCCTCCCACTTGATATGATTATATGTAGATGAGTCACCGTATTATATGGTCTAATTTTCAGCAGTCTCAAGTGGAATAACCCTAAAATGTTGATCATATTGTATTTACTGCTGATGCTCAAAGTGGGGCGTAAGTATATGTAGATTGTCTCTGAATTTGAAGTATCGTCATCCTTTTACAGTAATATATAAGATGGATTATATGATTTTTCACTGCTCTGTTTGTCTTTTCAGGATGCACAGACAAGCAGATCTTTGAGACAAAGACTGTTTGTGTTGGAGATAATGTGACCCTCACATGTGCTCGCAAGGGTTCAGGAAGCTTGTTTTGGATCAGGATTGTTTCTGGAAACTTTCCTCAAGTGTTGGGAAAAACATATAGCTTGGAGTCTGTTGATCCTCGATTTAGAGTCACTGAAGAGCTTGGAACATTTGTTTTGTCTATTAAAAAAGCAAAGCTAAGTGATGCAACAGTTTACTTCTGTATGAAAATACATCAACAGAACTTTATATTTTTAAATGGAACAGACCTGAGAGTTGAAGGTAAACACAGCAAAACAAAGCATTTTTCAGATTCCTTAAATATGGCTTTATTTTAAATAATTATGTTGAAATGTGTTTTTTGAATAATATAATATATATTTTTCGGTATCCCAGGAGCAGAACCTGATGTCACTGCAGTCCCTACACCTGATCCAGTCCATACAGAAGCCTCTGTGTCTCTGCAGTTTTCAACCCTCTCTGACTCAGAGACAAAACTGTGTCCAGAAGAAAAGTGTGTGTGCTGTTTTGGAGCAGGAGCTGAATCTCACCCAAGTTTTAATTATACTCAAGGAAACAGTGTTTGTGGATATGACAAGAATCCTGAGGGACTCTCAACAAAGAAATGTATATGCACCTTCTTGAAGAATGTCACCTCTTCTGACGCTGGGACTTATCACTGTGCTGTGTCCACGTGTGAACAGATAATTTCTGGAAATG
Source organism: Seriola dumerili (assembly GCF_002260705.1). NCBI lineage: Eukaryota > Metazoa > Chordata > Actinopteri > Carangiformes > Carangidae > Seriola > Seriola dumerili. The sequence goes on from NW_019174586.1 coordinate 6,473,104, forward strand.
GATCAAAACTCGATACCAATGGTAACTGCATCATATTTCTACATAATGAGGAAATTAACATATGTGTGTGTTTGATGATGGTCCTGTTTGTTCTTAATATACTGTAACACCTTATCAGAAATGATAAATTCCTATTAATTACACTTTTACTAACAAGTAACTTTCATCTTCTCCCTCTTTCATGTTATGTAAGCAGAAAGCGGTTTGCATGCGCAGAAGGACAACACAGTTCTCTTTCTGTTATGTGCTGCTTTGGCTATAAGTCTGATCGTTATAGCCTTTCTCATTTATTTAATCAAGCAACTCAAGAAAAGTTCTTATGGTTATTACGGTAAGCAAAGTCACTCGTTCATTGATCTGTCAAACATATATTTTGCAAAAATGTATTCACATTAACACCATGTTTTTATTTTATATTACAGTTGATGTTGCTCTACAAGCAAATGCAACAGCCAGTGCTAATCAGGAAAGTCAGCAGGTAAGATTTAGTGTATAAAGAAGAGATGCAGCTGAAAAGTTATCATCATGTTTTTCTCTCTACTTGTGTAAATATTAACTTCACTATCCATAATGTTTCCCCAGACAGATGAGGATTCACTGGTTTATTCTGCACCTACCTTCACCAGCAGACAAGCTAGAGCTAGCAAAGCAGGAACAAGAGATACAAAAACAGCCGAAGAAGAGAGTATCTACACTGATGTCCGTGCTCTTGGGTTGGATAGATAATAGTAATAATCTCAAATAGTCTAAAAACACTCCATTTGCTTATTGATAATAATAATTTTGTCTTCACACTGTGAGGGTACATTGAAATTTTATTTCACCTCTAAAGTCAGTAAAATATACAGTACCCGTCAATGGTTTGGACACACTCTCCCATTGGGAAAGTGATATTTGACCTATTCCTGAATATATTTGACATATATTTAACCAAAAAAAAATCTTTTTGACATTATATGTAGTTATATTTATTGTACCAATAGACCAATGACTATATACTTCCCTTTCACTGTACAAACATGAAGCCAAAATATCTGCACAGTCATGATCGGCGAGTGGAGCCACAGTATCAAGGTCCCACCTATACACCCACTAGACCCAATCACAAGTCAGTCACAGCTGTCAATCAATCATGACGTTACACTCACTTTTTATAAGCATCAAATAACTAATTAAACCCAAACGTATCATGAAAAGTAACACTTGAACATACATCAATGTGATAAGAGTTACCTCAAATGACAGAAACCATGTTTGGGAAATTTTTTTTGATATACTTTGATTTATTAGTTTGGCCCATATCCCATCCACTAACACAGAGAGGGCGGGGTTTATGACCTATACTGCAGCCAGCCAACAGAGGGCGATTAGTTGTTTTGGCTTCATTGTTGGGGAGCTGTGATGTCGTCGATCTTTGTATATAGTCATTGCAGTAGAGCTATGCAGTAGGGATCACAAAACTGAGTTTTTATCAAAGTTGAGAAACTTATGTCCTTTTGTATATGTATTTGTAAGTCTGTAAACATCTTCCATGTATCAATGCCATGCCAAGCTAATGTACTGACAGGACATGGTGGGTGTGTAAATGTGTTGCTTCCTTCATAAAAAATAAATAACAAGAGATATCAAACCTATAATGAAATCACAAGTTAAACTTAAATTTTAATGCACCATTTTCTAAAACTTTGTGGTGTTTTTTTTTTGCTTATACATAGCCATAAATGATTCATCTTATATAGTAGAATGATATGTTACAACATGATTATTTTTGAAACCACCTCTGTAGGGAGCTTGAAAGTATTGCTTAATGAATAAATGCAACATGATATAAATAAAAAACTATTAAAATAATAACTCAGGGAGTCATCATATAACATTACCAGTTTTAATATTACTGACTGACTGAATATTATATGCCAGTGATGATGTGTCCCAACCCCTTCAGTTACTGCAGTAGCCTTATTCAGCTGTGCTCACAAGATTACATAGAATATGGAAAATTGAATTTTCCTTAAAGTACTGCTGCTATATACTGTATATCATTTACACCAATGTAGGACCATTGCAATACTATAATCTCAATAAAATAATTAGATTCTGGAGAACCCACAACTGAACCATGAGGTACTCCAAAGGGAATGTTTTCTTAAAAGTTCAGTTAATATGTTCAAGCCTGGTCTTTGAAACTTATTACAGACATTCATGGTGCTCAGAGAATGAATCCTAATAACTTTGGTGCTTCCCAAGCACCACGAGGTTCAAATCTGTGGCTTTAACTGAAATGTATCAATGGCTATTCAATGAATTGCTATGAAATCTGGTACACATTAATGCCCCACTCATGATGAATTGTAATCATTTTTTGTGATTTCCTGACTTTTCCTCTGCGTCTTTTGTTCATGAGTAAATACCTGAGAGACTACTGACATTCCCACCAGCCTCAACTGTACTTGAGTGCAAATGTGTGAACGTTTACATGTCAACATACTAAACTAAGATGGTGAACATGGTTCATCAGCACGTTAGCATGTAGAGCACTGGTGAACGTAGTGTTAGTATTGTATCGTATTATCTAGTATTGTGTTTGTGACAGTCTTAGGTCAAAGAACTAGACAAGGATGGAAACCACACAGGATCTTATGTAAGTTAACCAATATTTTATTCACAACTAGGACAAAGCTGTAGGTCAGTGGCGGTTTCTATGTGGTTGTTATTTAACCTGTGGAGGGAATAAACAGATGACAAACAAAATAAACATGTAATCGACACAAAAGAAAATGAGCTAGTAAATTGGGATTTCTTACGCTAACAAATCATTGGCATCTACTTCATTTTTCACATCTGTAAAATATGGAGCTTTGCATTGTGGGATTGAAAGTAGCGTACATGTCATGGACACTACATCTTTTCCTCCATTTGGGAATTGTTGGGGGCATTACACTTGCACACTCAAAATTTGGACACTCAAATAAAATGGTGGACGCTGTAGTACATGGTATGGTAAATAGTAGCTGCGTCTCAGGGCCACATCCTTCAAAGGCTGCATTTAAAGACTCCTTAAAATGCGACAGAGAGATGTGTCCTTCATTTCCCAGGAAAAGAAGGATTGCGCACCAGTGATGAATCACTTTTCAAAGAGAATAAGACAGTCTCCACAAATCAAACAGCGGCTGAGGATAAATAGGAAATGCTCCGTAGATCAGACCATCTCATTTCTATGTAGTCTTTGGAGGCCACGCCTTCCTAGACCGAAGGCCCTATTGAATTGAGACACATCTTAAGTCTGTTGTTTCATTTGGGAATTGTTGGTAGCACTATATAGTGGATACATTTACACACTCAAAATTTGGACACTGAAGTGCAAGATATAGTAATAAGTGGATTACTTCAGAGACGACCTGACTCTCTCACTACCACTGGATAATTGACTCAAATGACTTTACCTCAGTGTGCAATTGCTGTCACTGAGTGTTGTCCTGTTTTGAATTGAGGGAAACTTCAATGAGAAACCTCAATGAATTTAAAGGTTTAAATAGAGGTAAATTGTTGAATGAACAGTTGAATGAACAGTTGAATTGAATGAATGAAAATGTATTTTTACAGTATGTTTGATCTAACTCATTGTTCTCATCTTATCAATCTTTTCTGACTTCACAACTTCTTTGAGCAAAACACCTCCCTATTCTGAGGACAAAAGCTGGGCATTGCCTAAAAAAGATGAAAAGCACTCCTAAATGAGAGTGTATGTTGAAGAGTCCACAAAATTCTGAGAAACAACAATCTTTGACATTATCATTAAAATGAGTGAGTGGATGGACCAGAATGAGGTCATATGTTTCACAAAGACCTGAATGAGAGCAGTGTGGCAGGAAGTGTCCTTTTGAGTATCTGTGATAACCAATCAGATGCATTTGACAGTGTTCATATTGGATGTAACATCAGCTCCTTTACTCACTGAGATACCAGTGAGGTTCCTTGCAAGAGACAATGTCAAGATGATCCTGTTATGGGTTACATTGCTTGCTCTTCATCAAGTATGTAAGTAATCTAAACTAGTGATCTAATTCTGTGTATGAAGTCAATGATGACTTAACATGCCAACTGGATGTGTGGAGGTTATATTATGTTTTTGCAAGATAAATAATCTACATCTTTGTTATTTACAGTTTCATGTATTAAATGTTTCATTTAATTCAGATTCGCTGGTTCCAGTGATCACAGTTCAACTTGGTGAGCCTGTGACTTTCACATGTTCTATGCCTAATGTTGAGATCAGCCACAGGACACTCTACTGGTACAGGCAAAGTGCCGGGGATACTCTGAAATTAATTGTGACACAGCGGAAATTTGGAAAACCTGAATTTACACCAGAGTTTTCTGAGTCCAGATTGGAGGTAAATACTGCTAAAAATTTCATCAACCTGACCATAATGAGGACGACTCAAGAAGATGAGGGAATGTATCACTGTACAATCGCAGAGTGGATTAGTAATCCTGTATGGAGTGGGACATATCTGTTACTATAGTCAGAGTTTAGTGTCTAGTTTTGTTTATAGCCATTTGTTTGTCACTCGGTCCGAGGTCTCCGGTGAATTCAATAAAAGCCTTTTTGTTATCTAAAATCTCTGCATCTGAGTCCTGCTTTGAGTCTCGGCCTGACAGCTGTCGTATTCACCTTGATGAGAACTACCAGTTGTGAAATACAGGATGCAAAATCAGCAGAGAGAGAGAGGATCTACGCTGCTGTGAAGGCTTTTGGTTTGGATTAGTGAGTTACATGTCTGTTTTGCAACATTTGGTATTGTATGATGTGGTTTATGTGAGTGGGTTTAGAGCTAAAGGGTTTGTTAGTCTAACTTCTTTTTGTGGCTTTCATTTATCAAACCACTTCATTTTGTTCCCTTACCACCAGATAGGCTAACTGACTCCCTCTTACACAACTTTGACCACTGCATTTTTATTGTTATTCCTATCATTATTATTACTACCTCTTATTATTATTATTATTATTATTATTATTATGATTATTATAATCATAACAATGTTGTTGTTATGCTGTTGGGCTATTCACTTATCTTTATACATGCTTCACACAGAAGAAACTTTAACTGATCATCATCATCACTTGTTTTGATGACTCTGCCTTAAAAAGTATGGTTTTTTTTAAAAAAAAAAAAAAAGAAATAATCCCGTGTAGCCCACTGATTCTAAAATGATTTAAAAACTAGCAAGCTAATGCACAGGAAATAGATCTCGATCAAATGTGTGAGTGAAGAGTACCTGAAGTTATCGCAGCCAGGAACAGGTTGCAGTATAATGTTGTTAAAAGGCTGTGTCTTGTGTTCACTACTGCAGAGGAAAGTTTCTGATGGTTTCCAACTAGTAATCTCACTAAAACAGAAATAACTGATATCTCATTGTGGAAGGCGACTAGAAGGTCTGGTTGATTATAACACTTTCTCGATGTTTTTCTAAAACATTTCCAACACTGAGATGGTTTATTACCAACCCAGTTTGTATTTATTATTTTTTGCTGTAGACTGTGTAGTCCAATATATCCATTAATTTAGACCAGACATTCTAATTCTGTTTAAGTTCTGTTTGGATGATCTGGCTGGATTTTTATTTAAATTGATTTCAGGGCAAAAGAGAGATTGACTGCTGGGTGAGCTGGATTAACTTTTGTGAGCAATATAGAGACAATCAAGTCAGGCAGGAATTTTCAGCTCTACTTCCTGTCTTACCTACATTGGTTTCTAGGTTTTTCTAGTCTCAATAGGAAATGCATTTGCAGGGATGAAATTACACAGTGACTACATCTGCAGTCTAAAACTCTCAGTTGTCACAGCTGTTTAGAATGGACCAGTTGTTTAAGTGGGAGGGCTCAGGCCTATTACGCCCACCCACAACACCGTGCCTCGTTCTCACATATTGATTTAATTCTTATGCTTTCATGATTGGTTGAACTCATGAACAAGATAAAAGTTACGCACCGCAGGTTCAAAGACCTAATAAGTTAGTAGAGATAAACCGATCCTATCCACTGATTCAGTATTGGCATCAATATATTAGGTAGACCGAATATCAGAAAGATCTAGAGATTTAAAGTTAGAGAAAAATAATCCATACCTAATTACTCTTCCATTTTTGTGTTTCAGTATTTTTTGGGCATTATATGAATTCTTTTTACAGACAGATACCTGGAAATGTAGGAGATATTAATTTTGATCAGTATCCATATTAGTCAGTGCCCTGCATTGTAACCAGTATCAGGAGATAGAAAGTCAGATCAGAGGATTTTGGACAGCAAATTTATTTCATCATTACGCATAAAGCTTCTTTGGTGTCTTTGGAGACAGACACCACATGACTATAAAGCTGTTGTGAGTAAATATCTTTAGAATTTATGCATGTTGCCTTTGTTTTTTGTTTTTTTTAAGTGACCATGCAAACTATGAACATGACTTGGAACAAAGACAAACTATATCAATAAAAAAAAAAAGATTTGTCTGCCAAAATGTTGCTACAGCTGTGATCTGTCATACATAAAATGTGTTGTTTATTCTGGAGATTTCCAAAAACTTTCTGAAATCCATCTGATCACATGTTAGGTGTAGATTGGTCCTAAGACGTCCTCGTTTGTTCAGTGTCACTTTGAACAGTTTGTGAGAGTCGTTCTGAAGCTGGATCATAGGAGCCACATGTCCCTAAAGTCTTAGAATAATACTCAATTTAGTTTTTCTTTACAAACCACATCCTCAGAGTTAAAATTAAGATAATTAATATCTTGAACTAAGATAATATGCAGATATGGAAATGTCTGAAAGAAATGTAATAAAACTTCATGGCTAACCCACATATCTGTTTTATATTTAATAAAATCTGCAACCCTCTAATATAAAAGAACAATAACAAACATATGCAAACACATCAAATGATGCAAGAATCAACTCATGGTAAAATATGGAACATAAAGAGCATCTGTGTGCTATGATTTTGACCTTTATTGTGAAACAGCTTGGTCTCAGTCAAGTTGTAAATCTATCCACTACATTTATTTATTCACACTGCCAGAGGTCAGTTCTATAAATCCACCCACAGTTTTACATAGACACACACTCACATTCTGTATTCAACATGAGAGTACACACTTTCTTTAGTCTTCAACTCTTTCTTCTTCCTTCCTCTTGTAACTTTCCCTCCAGAGAAATATAACGCAGCATAGTTCAGATCAAGTCCATCTTCAGTCTGTGCAGCAAATAAAAGACTTATTATTCATCATGTAGGTATATGTTGCTATTCGGAATTATGCTAATGAAGTAACAACATATGTGATTTGGCATCTTTACTTACAATTTCATGTACTGGTTGGCTCAAATTGTCATGTTGTCCTTCTGACGAGGCACTTTCTCTCCCTAATGTTGAATGGAAACAAGTATATTATGTACTTAATCTGACTTTTCAATACAGATCCTCAACTGATTCAACAGGTTTTAATTTAAAAATGTTAATTAACTAACGGTTATTAAGTTTTTCCTCTATTATTAATAATTGAGGAATTAATTAATAATTATTAATAATGGAGTAGAGCAGGTCCCAAGGAAAAGAGAAAGCTAGTTGTGGAACAGGTTCGTAGACAGGAGGAAATATTAAGGGGTGCAAAGGCAGTGGCTCAGGCTAAGCAGGGACAGTGGTTGAATTGGGAAGGTGTAGTTAAGAAAAAGCTTAGCTGGAAAAAGCTGTGGATGGAGGAAAGTAGCATTAGATTTTTGATAGGGGCAACATATGATGTATTGCCAACTCCCCAGAACCTAAAACTCTGGGTAAATGGAGACCCGCTATGTTCATTGTGTTCAAGTACTGCAACTTCAAAGCACATTTTGTCAGGCTGTAAGGTTAGTCTGTCGCAAGGCCGGTATACGTGGCGACATAACCAGGTTTTAAAAAGCTTAGCTGCAGGAATTGAAGATTTACGGAGGCAGGCAAATTTAGGAGGGTCTAAAATAAAGAGAGTTGCAATCAAGTTTGTTCAAGAGGGAGAGAAAGTTGGTAAGACAGCAAGGAGGCAAGGCAGCTTAGAGGATGCTTGTGATTGGGAAATGCAGGTAGATTTAGGAGGAAAGCTTGTTGTTCCCCAGGAAATAGCCAGTACAAAGCTAAGGCCTGACATAGTCTTGTGGTCTAGGAGTAGAATGAAAGTATATTTCATAGAGCTGACTGTTCCGTGGGAGGCTTCAGTTGAAGAAGCATATGAAAGGAAAAAGCTCAGGTATGTAGAGTTAGGGGCAGAAGCAGAGCAGCGAGGATGGAAAGTTAGGATTTGTCCAGTGGAAGTAGGATGTAGAGGATTTGTAGCAAGGTCTGTTGTCTCTTTGGTAAGGGAGTTAGGAGAAAGTGGACAGAGTGTGAGGAAAATAGTAAAGGACATGTCAGATGAGGCAGTAAGATCCAGTCAGTGGATTTGGATGAGAAGAAGTAATGGTAGCTGGGGGCCCAGCAGGGGGAGCACTTAGGATAGACAGACTCTTAGGAGAAGCAAGGAAGAAAATCCAGGAAGAGGAAGTGTTTTTAAGTGGGGGGTGTGGCCTGTGTGAGCCTCTTTGAGACCATGCGGTTAGTTCAGGTGAGTTGGCCTGTATTGTTTGTTTGTATTGCTTTGAATTGGTCTGTAGTGTGTCTTTGACTGTCTAGGTGAGTTTGTTTGCTTTAGGTGAGTTGTTGGAGAGTGGGGGAGTAGGGGGAGGTAGAGCACAGCCCGATCCGGCGGGGGAGAGTTTAGCTCAAAAAGGCATCTCTCCTTGACTCTACCTCCCTCATTCAAAATGGCCGCCACTTTCTCCAACTGGTTAGGGGAGTTTGTTTGCTGAATCTGCTAGTGTGTTTTGTCCGAGTTTTGTCCGAGTTGATGTTTTTGTTTGTGGTATCATAGGCAAGATAAAGGAGAAAACAGTTGTGGTGTGAGGAGCAGTGATGGCTGGCATTAGGGGAGTGACTCTGGGACGCCAGTGATCACTGTCTAGCCTCCTGGAGGTGTCGTGGGACCAACTAGACAAAACACTGGTGAAAGGAGGTTCCCACCTGATGACCCCAAAGACATGTTAGTTATCACTGCTCATTAGTCTGTATAGCTGAATTAATAGTTATCATAGGACTTAGGATGTTAAACTTAGGCAGCTATTCACTGAGTCTGGTCCATTTTCTACAGCACAAGTTTCTTGTGTTTACCCTAAAAATGAACAACAATTAATTAATTAGTTTAGGAGACACGTGGAACAAACACCGATATGGAGACTACAAATGTCCTACAAATGTGATTGGCATTAAATATTAATACTGTGCAAAATAAAATAATTCTCTATTATCTTATCAACGAACATGAGGATTTTCCTATATGAAGTTACACGTCCTACATCAGAGATAAGAACTTTTCCAGTACAACCATGGTGGTATTATGATTTTTGATTCAGATAACAACACTTACCTTTAAATTGTTCACTCACTGGCCTTGGAGTTCGGCAACAGATGAAAACAATATTTCCAATCAGAGAAATGGCCAAGCAGACTACTGATATCACCAGCGCAATAACTTCAGAACTTGCTTTTTGCCCTAGAAAGAAAAAAAAATTAAATGTTTCTGAAAGAGAAGGAGACTCATAAGTCATGATGTTGTCAACATGTTTTGTATTTCACCTCCAGTCTTGGACAGACACAGTTTTGTTCCATTTCCAAAAATGATCTCCCCACATGTGGCCACAGCGCAGTAATAAGTCCCAGCATCATAGGAGTTGATGTTCTTAGTGAAGCGATAAACACAGCTCTTCAGAGACTCAGATCTTTTCTCACATTTATCAAGTTTATTTCCATCAGTGTAGATGATGTTAGGATGAGATTTATCTGACCCAGCTCTGAACCAGTATACACTGTGATCTCCTGCGCACGTCTTGTTCATAGATTCAAAGAGGACTGAACACTGCAGAGTCACTGAGTCTCCTGGATGGACTGGATCAGATACTGTCGGCCACTGGACAACGGTATAGTTTGATGTCCTCTGAGAGTTTCCTGAGTGGTACAAAACTGTGCTGAAAGTTTGGAATAGAAGTTCCTCACACATTCTGAAATATTAGGACTTTTATAACCATAACATACAATGATTTGACATAATACGGTACAGATATAATTAGGAATAAGTGCTCCAGAAGTAAGAGTAATATATCTAACATAAACTTTCAATTGGATATTCTGTGCTGTATGATGAATTTGGAATGCATCTCAGAAAATGCTTGGTGACACCATATCAAGTAATTTTTAAAAAAATAGTTAAGAAACATTAACACAGGGCTGATCATAAATTACCTTTTACTGACAAATAGGTCCCAGTCCAAGTATTTTCTGTCCAATCTATGACTGCACAGTGATACATTCCCTCATCTTTATGAGCGGTCTTCAAAATGGTCAGCTTGACGATATTTTTACTTTGTTTTACTTCCAGTCTTGAGGCAGAAAACTCTGGTCCATATACCGGGTTTATACTTTTCCGCTGTGTCGCAATGATTTTCAGAGTATCCCCAGCACTCTGCTTGTACCAGAAGACTTGTCTTTTGTTCAAATCTTCACGAGGCAAAACACACGAGAATGTCGCAGGTTCACCAGGTTGAACTGTGATCACTGGAACCATTGTGTCTGAATCAAGTCAGAGCACATAAGGCATGAAACAATAAGTGACAATTAGTGTAAAATGTAAAAAAAAAAATACTTAAATACTTAAATGAGAAAATATATCACCTGGGTTAAATAGCACTTACGTCCTTGATGAAGGAGAAACAGTGTAGCCCATAACAGGATCATCTTGTCACTGTCTTTATTTGGAAACTTCTTGGTGATGTTGTGAGTGGAGGAGGAGAGATGATTGTGAGGTCAGACCATCAGATGCATGTGATTGGCTATCACAGAATATATGATCAATGTGCACTTCCTGTTAGACTGGTCTTGTCTTGGTGTAGTACTTCTCATTATTATCCATTCTCTAAATCATTTAATGTTAATAAAGATGACATAAAGGAGTAAATGTAATGAGCTAGAGATTGTTCATGTTTTTCAGTCAGCAAATCAATTTGGTCCATAATGAACTACAACTACCAAATAGATTTCTTTGAAACTTGGTATAGATATTCATGGTCCTGAGAGGATGAAACTTCATACTTTGATGTTCCTGTGGCCTTTCTGCTAGCGCCACCAGCAGGTCAGATTTTTCACTTATCCTGTGAAATATCTCAACATCTATTGAACAGAGTGGTAAATAGAGCAATAAAGTGTCATTTTTGATAAACTTGATTGACATTTTACTTGAGATAGTGTTGACATTTATCTTTCACAGCAATTAAATATTACATTATTATTGAAAACATTTATCAAGGCCTATTACATATTATTGTCGCATTTCTGACATACGATTGAATATTTTTAACTGTTTTAAACACAAAATTTACTGAGGCTCTTCATCTGAAATTGCTGCAAAGAAAAATCATTAAATTAAACTCACATGCTTTCCATGTGTAAATTAATCTATGGATTTTCTATTTGCATATAATACAGAATGTCTAACTGTTTTTTGAGACTGAAAAACTTTCACTCCTGCAAAATAAAAAATAAACTTAAAGGTTCTGTAAACAAGATTTTAAACAATAATATAGCAACAACTTTCTATCTAAAGATATGTGATGCTTGAGTTATGCCCAAATCGTGTTTTCACAGTGACCTTTGACCTTTGACCACCAAAATCTACTCAATTAATTTTGAGTCCAAGTGAGAGTTTGTGCCAAATTTTTAGGGAGTCCCTCAAGGGATTCCTGAAATGTTGTGCTCATGTGGCCAAAAATGTGTTTTGTGAGGTCAGAGTGACCTTGACCTTTGACCTGTGCCTATAGGTGTTAGATAGGAATATTTTCCTTTTAGCACCTGAACTATATCTTGAAATGAAGGCATCATGGTTTCATGTTTCAGACAAATTAATGATTTAATAATATTTCTACATTTCAAAATACTGTTTATGGGCCTGCAGGCATTCTCCCAGCTTAACCCAGCTTCACGGGTTCCTCAATTAATATAACATGTATCATAATGTAGGGCCTTTCTTATTTATTAATATTATTAGGGCCTCTTGCTTTTGGCTTACACATTTTCTAACTTCTCTCATCAACAGCTACTATATTACGAGCTCTGTATATATCATCTGTATTTTGCTTTGGCAAATAACCAGCAGCAGCTGTTTTCAGAAACAAAATACTAATTCCACTGTCTTTTGCACAGCACCAAACAGCAATATCTGTCCCCAACTGGCCAAAACAATGAATTATTGCAGCTTCATGGCAACTTCAGGCTCTGCGTGCGTGTGTGCGTGCGTGCGTGCGTGCATGTGTTTAATGTTTGGTAATATGAGAAATGTTGTGTTACTTTTTGAGGTATAATTTAAAATCTTTCAGATTTCACATGATTACTAAACAGCATTTATCAAGTAACAGGTCAGATATGTTCACCATACCATAGTTTCGTTTGGTTTACTAACAGAAAAAGCCGTTTTTCCAAGATCAGCTGTGGCTCTGAGCTCCTCGAGCATCAACCAGTCACTGGGTTATTCATACAAGTGTCTCATATCAAAATATAGAGAACATGGAACATGGTATTTTCTCTTTAATGGCAGCAAAGGTTCTTTACATTATTCATACTTCCTTCAGATTTTGAGTGATTACACAAGATCAATATGACAAGCAATAATAATAAGAATACAAATAATAAAAAATATTCTTAGTTTAAATACGCAACATCACATCAAAACACAAGTGGTCTGGCTATCCTAAACTAATCTGATGGATAAAACAATTAGCAATAACATTACAGCAAAAATCTTTCTTCATCTCATTTAATTCACCTAAACAGAAATTAGAGCTGCATCAAAATAATTTTATGTGGCAATGTACAGTAGAGTACACACTGTACATATTAATTTGTTTCTTCTTCATGGGGACAGCACTTCACTGACAGTCTCTCATGCCCGAGTAAATACTGTCCTGTGGTAAACCCCTGTTATCCTTCCATCGTTTACCTTTTGTTGAGCAGAAATCCAGCGCTACATAGTTTAATGCCGCAGCTTCACCATCCTGCAAGCGGTAATTATGATTGAAGGTTAGAGGATAATGGCAGAAGCAGTTAATTGATTGTTTCTACTTTGCATATCAAAAGCTTTGGCACATTTTAAATTGCAACAACAAATACATTTTAAAGGAAAGATAACAATGGCCATATTACCTGCAAGTAATAAAAAATGTTGATATCAGTAAAATGCTGACTGACAACCTATTTAATTTGTTTTCCAACTAAATATTCAATCCTTCAGTGTAATATCCACCTGTAGTAACTGCAGCATTGTTAGATTTTTTTTTTTATGATTATATTTACAGTCTTATAGCACTTGGTTAAGTTCAGGGAAAGATTGTGGTCTGGCTAATACAGACAAAGTTCACTGTGACTTCAAACACAATATATGCATTTACATTTAACCAAAACCACAATTTTAGGTTGCCTGAACCTAACCACATATTGAAACCTGCCTCTAGTACACCAACCATTCATCATCAAGTCTAGACATGCATTGGATATTTAGATATTTACCACATCCTCAGATGATCTGTTATGTTCAGCATAACTGGAAGCAGCTACTTCTCCTGTGCATAAAGACAAGACATTAATAAAGTGTGTTCGACTCTGACAACACAGTTATTGTTTCACATTAATGTTCATAGCTTCGACACCACCAAATATCTAGTCACGAGCTGGTCACAACCCAACATATTAACCTTTCACTAGCTTTTATTCTATTACTGAGTGTGACTAGATGAGCAGTATAAAGTAGCTCAGATGCTGATTTAAATGTGAACCTATTAATATAATCCCATGAAATGAGACCTTACTACTTACCACAATAACTCCTATTTTTAAAAAAAATGCCAGCTGACTTTGTTAAAATATCAAATAATCCATATAGACACAATGAACATACCTTTGCAATGTTCACAAACAGACTTTTGCTTTCTGGAGAGAATTAGAATAGCAATCACAATGACATAGCAAGGCAGCAGTATCCCAAGTGCAATGTCAGATGGGCACAGCTCTTGTCCTGATATGAGAAAGAAATGGTTGTTATGTTCGTTTCTCAGGAACAGCAATGATGTTCCTGGGTCAATTTGACCCGGGGCATGTTTAATTATCCAAAAGTGTAAGAAACCAAAAAATCCCAATAAACATTGTTTATACCTCATTATTAACTCCATTACTAACCATTTAAATCAATATTTAGTGTAATGGTGTTCTTTACCTCTCACAGATCATGGTTCAATGAGGATAATTCACTCGTTTTTCCATAAAAAAATGCATGTTAAAACTTTTTTAATGTACTTTGGAAAGACCTACATATAAAATACACATGACATTGATTTTTTTTAATTTTTATTTTACATTTTTAAAAAAAAAAATTTTATGGAGTGATGTTGATAAATTAACACAAGACACCTCTTCTGTTCATCCACTGTGACATTAGGGTCTGGGTTATACAGTAGTGGACGTTGCTCTACCCACTTTTCCCACACTGTCCTAATAGCTGCCAGCTTGTCTCTCTCCCGTCTGACAGCCCTTGTCTCTCGATTATCAAATCGGATTACTCTGGAGAAAATATGAAAAGTCTCCAGAGACATTGTGGCACGAAATATAGCCCTGCCTGTCTCTGCATCCTTTGACTTATAGACCCCAGCCAGGATGAGGACCCCCAAATATGCATGTAAATGCATTTTATCCTGCTCCTTCCACTTCCACCCCAAAACACACCTTCCTTCTAGATTAGTCATTTCGAGAATGATTTTCTGTATTGAGTTGGGCATGACCGGCTCAAAAGCTGACTTGATGTCTGTCACACGAGTCAGTGCCATCCTAGTGGGCCCTGGCACTGTCTTTATTATGTTTTCTGCAGACAGTTTTGCCTGACGGAACGCTTTACAGATGAGAGAATAGGGTGTGTGTGTGTGTGTGTGTGTGTGTGTGTGTGTGTGTGTGTGTGTGTGTGTGTGTGTGTGTGTTTGTGTGTGTGTGTGTGTACAACTGCTGGACAGAAAAAATACTTTTAACTATTTTTTTTTAGATTTTTTAACTTTAAAAGGGGTAAATTTGACCAGCAATATAACAGGAGGGTTAAGGTAAGTTTTATACAGGTATACAGGCAGGTTATTAAACTTTTTTATGGTTATGTTTATGCACTCACAGCATTTGGTTAGGGTCAGAGAAAGATCGTGGTCTTGTGTAACCAAAGCAGTTTGTTGTTTAAACCTAAGCACAGGCGAGAATCAGAATGCAATCAATGCAATGTCTGATGGGATAGTCGTGTGCTTTGTGTGACTTTGGTGCAGTTATTGCATGTGGTGTTTCATTCAGCTTTTTTCTAGGAAACAGGGTTGCTCATTTTTAGAAAACAGTACCACAGGTGAGAACACGAAACGGCAACACTTTACAATTCCATGCAGTGAGACAAGCTTTGAAATGCTAATCAGGTGTAGAATGTGTCAAAAATTTAATTCTGTGGCAATTTTTTAGGCTGTGGTTTATGGCATTTTTCTGTTGGATTGTTTGGATTGATCTGACTGTTACCATCACCTCAAGTACACAGTCAACCACATTTATATAGACTGCACAAGAAAACATGAAGAATCAACAGGGCCCTCGATGGAACAAGAAGCACCACAGGAAATGAAGGTAAATGGCGCGCACACACACACACACACACACACACACACACACACACACACACACACACAAAAGCAAACAAAAAGAACAAAGAGAGGAAAAGAAGCAGAGGCAGCCAAAACCCCACTCAAGACAGAACTGTATTATATATGTGTTGACATAAGTCTGCCGCATGTGAACTGTCTAAATTAATGCAGTGGTTCCTCTTTCCCAACCTTGAGCACTTCAAGCAGATCTAATTTGAATCATTTTTCAATGCCTGATGAGATAAAAAACTATCCAGTATTTTACAAAAAAGGCAATGATAAATGTCCTAAAATTGAAAATAGCCTACTGTAATTTTGCGGAGCAGAGAAATGTTTTAGTCTTCCTTTACTATTATCAACGCTGGACTCGAAAAGTAACAGAATAATAATAAATAGAATTAATTATAAGACTTCAAAAACATACTTGTCTCCACTTTAGTTCCTTCACCAAACAGGATCTCTCCACATGTGACCACAGCACAGTAGTACGTCCCAGCATCAGAGGAGTTCTGTATAGTTTTGGACAAACTGTAGACACAGCTCCTTTCCTCTTGTTCATCACTCCTGTTGCTGTGAGTGTAAATGATGCCTGGATGAAATCCTCCTGATCCAGCTCTGAACCAGTGCACACTGTGTTCACCTGGACACTGGGCTCTGCTCTCTTTGTTCGTGTAGAGAAGTGAACACTGGAGAGTCATTGAGGCTCCCAGCTGGACTGATGCTGTCTCTGGACTTTGATGCAAATAGACATGTGTCTGCTGATTTTTATGATCTGTGGGATTCACAAAAGGGCATGAAAAAAATTAACTTTAGTTGTTTGGGTATTGAAGTCATAGCAAGGAAAGACACTGAAATGAGCATACTTTACCGTTCACCGCCAAATTTGTGCCATTAATGAATTTCATTAGATATGCTGCTCCTGCTTGACAGAAGTATGTTGCTTCATCTTCTTTGCTTATATTTCTTATGATAAGAGAATGAAGATCACCCTCTTTTGTGACATTGAATCTTGGGTTTTTAAATTGTCCTTGAAGTGTTATTTTAGTGAAAGATCCTGAAGCAATTGTTTGGATCATATATCCGAAGTTCAGCTTGTACCAGTAAAACAACCCGATTTCCTTCCCAATGACTATACATGTCAGAGTCAAATTATCACCGGGTTCAACCACAGTCAGAGAGATGTGGTGAGGAACCTCTATAGTTTGAATCACAGCTAAAGAAAAGAGACAAAAAATAATAGAATTACAACATGACAGGATAAAAAACACTGATACAAAATACAATCAATTAGCAGTAATTTACAGTGGATAAAAATTGTACTCACACAATGCACTTAGAAGAATCAAAGCAACCAGTCCTCCGATCATTGTGCTGCTGTGATCACTGCCCTTCTCTTGCACAACTGATGTCTTCCCACTCAAATGAAAGATTTAGTCACAAGGTAATCAAAGTTGACAAAGTGGAAATCATAGTGATTGGCTGAAGCATAGAAAATGCACTTCCTGTAAAATTTAGCACACTGATGATCCATTTTCAGAGAATCAGCTGTATAGTTTGTTCTAGCTGTACATTTTAATTTCTTTATGATGCCCAATTTGCGATGTTAGCACATAGTGATGATTTGAATAGTACATTTTAGATATAACTCAACTTGATCAAGAACAGAAGTGAGGCATAACTGGGCAAAAGACACACAGCTGGCGTTGTAGCTTCTGCAGATCTCTGTTTTTATTCATCTTGAATTATTAATGCAACAATAATTACTAATCACTTATTATCTATATTAGTAGTAGTCTTAGGTAACAAAAGATAAATATAATCTTAAATATAGATTCAAATTTAATTCAGGACATTTACAGGACTCAAATTAATTTCACTAACTATAATGTTAAACTATATGGACCAAACTCAAGTGTTGAGGTTTCATTTTGAGTCAGTTTAAACAGTCTTTCTCAAACTGATGTGATGGAGCTTCCGCAGGTAACATAGTTAAGTATAATTTTGAGATATTTGTATTATTTTCATTTCATCTTACTAAATACCTCTACAACTACTACTTCTACATTTCATTGATTTTTACTCCACTATATTTTATAATTTTATAAACTATAGTTACCAGTTACTTTTCATATTTAGATTTTTTAGATTTTAAAAGATTTGATAACTTATACATTTTTGTGCATTAATGTATATTTTTACTTGTAATGGAGTATTTTTTACAGTGTGTTATTGCTACTTTTACCCATGTAAATAATCTTCCTGAATATTTCTTCCACCACTGATAATAGTCCATCATGATTTTGCCAATGACATGATACTAAATTCCTCAAGACAGTGCTATGAGTATAAGAAGGTGTTATGAGTCTATTCTCACTGGCCATCTTCCAGTCAATGTGACAGGACCCATCAACAGTAAAAACAACACTCAGTCAACAGGACGGCAGTCTGAACTTCCGTCACCCTCCTTTGAAGTATGCAGAGATCTAAAACTTTGATCTCTGAGCTAAAATGAATTACAAACCCTTAATTCATTTGATTCCCACAAGGTCCATGACCAATAATTAACATGTTTTTTCTGACATGACTTTTGTGCTTGAGCATTCACAGTAAAGTTCGTCTATGAAAGAAGCCACAACGTCTTGAGCAATTCTCTGAAATGTGAGAAGTGATGATGGAGGGGGAAAAAAAAAGTCCACCACAAATGTTCATAGATTGCACTAACTGTTGCAAACGTATGCTTTAATGTTGCTATGTGGAACACAGCTTGGTCATACTGTTGACACCTTTTGAATTTGTGCTATATATTTCGTAATCCATCATAGCCTGAGATAGAAGTGACATTTTTCTACAGTTTACAGTATTTAAAACTAGTTTGAAAACCATTTGTGTACATTATTAGTGACTATCCAGTCAGATAAAGTCAGTAGTAGAGCAACAGCTTTTCTTGTCCCAAATAGAGACTGGACATCCATCAGTATATTAACACATGGCAGCAGCATGTTTCTAGAGATGGAAATATTGGACAAGCAGTTGGTCCACCACTTTGATCCAGGCTGAAATATATCTACAACTGCTGGACAGATTGTCATTATATTTTAGACAGATTGTCCCCCAAAATAATGAATGATACCAACTTTGAGAATCCCCTGACTTTTCCTCTTAAAGCTTTCATTTAGTGAGTCATGTCTCAACAACTACTGAACCAATTTTGTACTGATGTTCATGGTACCAAACAGTTGCATCTCAACAACCATGGTGATCCCTTGACTTACCTCCATTGCCACCATGAGACTGACACTCGTGGTTCTGTGTAAAATAACTCAATTGGGTGGACTGCTACAATACGCTCATTTTGATGCACACACCCGTGTCCCCCTCAGGAAAAACCTAAATCATCCTGGTGATTCTCTAACTTCTCATCTAGCACCACCATCAGGTCAAAATTAAATAATAGATAATTTGTCTTGTACTCTTGAGAATCAGCCTCAAGAGTTTTCTGTGTTTTGTGAAAATGCTAGCATGCTAACATGCTAAACTAAGATGGTTAACATTACGTGCTAAACATCTGAATGCTAGCTTTGTCATTTTGAGCATGTTAGCATGCTTTCACTAGCATATAGCCGAAAGCAGTACCTTGTCTCACTGTTGGCATGACTGTAGACTCTTAGTCTTGTTATTAAATGGATAGCATTATAAGTCACCTCACTGGAAGGACATAATGCACCATGGCCCTGTAAATTTAACCTCTCCATGTACACTAGGGTTGTATTAAAAACATTATTGAAGAACAAATTTAAATTTAATTTACAAACTGTACCAGAGTCAGCTGTCACTTCTGTCTCTCACAGGGATGTTTTTGAAAATTGAATATCTGTTGCTGTGACATTACCTTGAACTTTCTAGACTGCCTAATTTGACCACACTTGCTTGCTAACCAGGTCAACGTGCACATGCATCAAATGATCTACCATGCAATACGTGACATCTACATGAAGAGACAGGCTCATCATTTCTGACAATCACAAGACAAGGCTAAGAAAACATATATTCTTCATGTTGTAAGGAAATATGAAAGACAGAAATGAAAGTCTGACAAGCATAAAGCATAAGCATAAATTCTTTATTTAAAAAAAACGAAAACGTATGGTGTAGTAAAGGGAAGCTGTCAATAGGGAGTCAACGTCAATGAGACTGACCAACTTGAAGGAGCTGCAAGGACAGATCCGTCATTTGATTCCCACCTGCAAACAACTGTAAGAGTGTAACACATGACCAACTTTGAAAAACGACAAAACAAGTCTTGCACCATCACAGTAAGACAAAAAGGCCTACGTTTAACATACATGTTAATGTATATTTTGATTTCTTGGCTTTCATCTTTTCAAGTCATCAGCTTGATGTGAATTGACAGTATCCTCATGAAAATAGTTACTGAAAATACTACTGTGGTGGGAACTATTTGATAGGTAATCATCCTGTAAAACCAAAGATTTTGGGAGACAAAGGCTGCATCATATGAGGTCTACACAGAAATTTGTCCATGGTGAACTCACATTCACTATATCACATTCAGGACAGTAAATGAAGTAAAACTGCTGAGGATTCCTTGTGAGTAAAAAAAATTAATAAATAGACCTGTGAAGCTCCTTCCTCTCTCTTCACACCTAAAAGCAGCAGTAGCCAACCTTGCGCTTTGATGATAAAAGCTTGCTGTACACACGTCCATTGGTGGGCCATACCACTTCAGAGTAGATGTCACCTCTCATCTCCGAAACTAAGAGAGAAGCAAGACTCTGTACCTACATGTTTGATAAATAGGGCTGGGCTGAAGTAACACACTTCCATCTGTCTCTTTTTCTGAAAATACAAATAACAACTAACACATATAGCAACAACACACTAACACTGATTTAAAATGTTATAATGATGTTTTCCACCCTGTAATAATAAACTTAGGAAGAACATCTAAGTTTCTTATCATGGAGACAAGCAAGGAGAGGATGTGAGCGTGCAAGATGAAAGTGATTATTCTGAGCTTCAGTTTCAAATTACTCTTAAATTATTGTGTATCTACAGTCATTGGCATTAGTAGATAAATGTGAAGCATGTGAGGAAGAACCTTCAACATGCTGTCACTTGAGTGAAATGTGTAACTAGGCCTGAGCCGAGTATACCCCAACCTATTCAATGTACAGGATTTGCACCACACTGTAGTATGCCTGAGAACTTATAGATAGATAGATAGATAGATAGATAGATAGATAGATAGATAGATAGATAGATACTTTATTTATCCCCCTTCATGTGTCCATTAGCTTATTGTTGATAATAATAATAATAATAATAATAATAATAATAATAATAATAATAATAAAAACAGTTAATAATAAATAAACAACAATAATTAGATTAGTCCACATCCTTTGGTGGAGGTTTTGTATAGCCTGATGGCAGTGGGAACAAAGCATCTCCTGAACCTCTCTGTTCTGCAGCGCAGTGAGATGAGATGAGACATTTGCTGCACCTGTAACTGCTTCTCTGTCCTGCCAGAAAGTTGTGCAGATGATGGTTGGTATTGTCCAAGATGGCCTCCATCTTACATTGCATGCATCTCTCCACAACAGTCCTGAGTGAGTCCAGACTCCTTGTCCAGTCTCTTTGTGTTCATGTGGGACATGCTGCTGCCCCAGCTGACTGCAGCATAAAAGAGTACACTGGCCACCACTGACTGATAAAACATGTGCAGCATTTCACCGCAGACGTCAAAGGACCTGAGCTTCCTGAGGAATAAAGAGCTCTCTTATTGCCACAAGACTACAAACACAAAAGAGCAGTATAGTTTGAGGGTATTTTAAATTAAAGAAATTTGGCTAAAATCTATAATTATGTAAAATCTCACTTCACTCATCACAACAGCAAGAAATGTAAAAGCTGGCAGATTTTGTCCTGCACTTCCTATTGTGCAGTATCAATAAAAGTCACTGGATGTGTACATAACATATGTCTCATTGCTCAAGAGACGATTAAGGTCTTCTTGCCATAGTCACTGAGAGCAACATGCAAACATTTATTGACAAACAAAAGAGCGTTGGGAGTTGCTGTTCAGAAATGTTTACAATACATATTTCATGTGTAACTGCTCTCAAGTAGTTTGTTTGAAAGTCACCAACGGTCTTTTTTAGTTTCACTGCACTGTGTTATATGCAGGTCTACGCCTGTGAAGGAACAAGCAAAGCCACATGCAGTAGCTGAGCTCTGAGATGTAGGATGTGGCTGGCTATTTCTCTGCTTCTGACAGACCACTAAGCATGTTTACTCAGAATGTACATGACTCTGGGCATCAACAGGATATGGAGCTAGGTACAAGAAGTCTCTGCAGGCTAAATTTAGCAAAAAAAGGTTAAGTTTGAGGTCTGCCTTCCTGGATGTGCAACCGTTTACTACAAATCAATATACATCAATATCTGGGGCCTGCCCTGGAGAGCAGCTCACCACCACACCTGCAATCTATCACTCATCATCTGCAGTACATCTACCCCGGTCATCCCTCCATTCGTCGCCAGATTGTTCCGCTCTTCACAGTGGCAGTTACTCTCTCAGCTGCACTGATTAGTTAAATCTTCTCTGTGTTTTGTCTGTATTAACTCTTTGTTTTCCTGTGCTCAAAAACACTTCCTGATTTGTGGGCTGCTGATCCTGCCACACTCCACTGTCGCCACACCACACAGACCCACCTGCTTTTGGTCTCCAGCTGTCCCTCGTGTTTCCAGAGTGTGTTTACTCACCTGCCTCTGATCTCGTGTGTCCTCCATGCTCCTGCCTCATGTTCTCACCACAGAACTGGATTCACTCCCCCTCCATATTCACCATCACTATTGCCTTGTCCCCAATAAACTCCCTTGCACTGTTATTGTTGGTGTGTTGTGTGTTCTTTCTCTGCTCGAGCGTCCAACATCAGTTCTGACAAAAACGTAGCAGTCAGGCATAGAATGTCAAAAACGTCATACAATAGTAACGCATTAAAACGTCATAGTATAAGTAAGGCATGAAATGTCATGAAAATGTCATAATATAGTAAGGCATAAAATGTCATAAAAACATCATAGTATAGTAAGGCATAAAATGCCTTAAAAACGTCATAATACATTAAGGTATAAAATGTAATTTGAAACTCATAGTATAGTAAGGCATAAAATGTCATAAAAACATAATATAATAGTGAGGCATAAAATGTTCTAAAAACATGATAGTATAGTAAGGCAAAAAATGTTATAAAAACATCATAGTATACTGAGGCATAAAGCGTCATTAAAAACGGCATTGTACAATAATAATGCATGAAAAGTCACAAAAACTTCATAATATAGTAAGGCATAAAATGTCATTAGGAACTCACAGTATAGTAAGGAATAAAAACCTGATAGTATAATAAGGCACAAAATGTCATAAAAACATCATACGATAGTAACGCATAAAACTTCATTAAAAACGGCATTGTATAGTAAGGCATAAAATGTCATTAGGAACTCATAGTATAGTAAGGCATAAAAACTTAATTGTGTAATAAGACAGAAAAACATCATAAAAACATCATAGTATAGTAAGGCATTAAATGCCATGAAAATGTCATTGTATAGTAAGGCATGAGATGTCATTAGAGACTTATTTTAAGATAAGGCATAAAAACGTCATAGTATAGTAAGGCATAAAATGTCATAATATAGTAAGGCATAAAAATGTCATAGCATAGTGATGCATAAAATGTCATAAAAACGTTATACTATAGTGAGGCATAAAATGTCATAAAAACGTCATAATACATTAAGGAAAAAAATGTCATTTGAAACTCATAGTATAGTAAGGCATAACAACATCATAGTATAATAAGGCAGAAAAACATCATAAAAACGTCATAGTATAGTAAGGCATAAAATGCCATGAAAACATGATATAATTTTAGGGCATAAAATGTCATAGTATAATTAGGCGTAAAAGGTCCTAAAAACGTAATTTTATACAAAGACATGAAATGTCATTAAAAACGTCATAATATATTAGGGCATAAAAACGTCATATTGTAGTATGGCAAAAAACGTCATAGTATAGTAAGGCATAAAAATGGTAAAAAACGTCATAGTATAATAAGGCATAAAAATGGCAAAAAAAGTCATAGTATAGTATGGCAAAAAATGTCATAGTATAGTAAGGCATAAAAATAGTAAAATAAAACATCATAGTATAGTTGGCAAAAAATGCCATAGTATAGTAAAGGATAAAAATGTCAAAAAACGTCATAGTATAGAAATGGACAAAAATGGCAACCAACGTCATTGTATAATATGGCAAAAAACGTCATAATATAATAAGACATAAAAATGATAAAAAACGTCATAATATGGTAAGGCATAAAAATGGTAAAAAAAAAAAACTTCATGGTATAGTAAGGCATAGAAATGGAAAAACGTCATAGTATAGTATGGCAAAAAATGTCATGGTATAGTAAGGCAAAAAAATGGAAAAAAAATTTATACTATAGTATGGCAAAAAATGTCATAGTGTAGTAAGGGATAAAAATGTCAAAAAACGTCATAGTATAGTTGGCAAAAAATGCCATAGTATAGTAAAGGATAAAAATGTCAAAAAACGTCATAGTATAGAAATGGACAAAAATGGCAACCAACGTCATTGTATAATATGGCAAAAAACGTCATAATATAATAAGACATAAAAATGATAAAAAAACGTCATAATATAGTAAGGCATAAAAATGGCAAAAAACGTCATAGTATAGTAAGGCATAAAATTATAAAAAAAATGTCATAGTATATTATGGCAAAAAACGTCATAGTATAGTAAGGCATAAAAATGGTAAAAAAAAGGTCATTGTATAGTAAGGCATAAAAATGGCAAAAAACGTCATAGTATAGTAAGGCATAAAAATGGTACAACAAAAAAAAGGTCATAGTATAGTAAGGCATAAAAATGGCAAAAAACGTCATAGTATAGTAAGGCATAAAAATGGCAAAAAACGTCATAGTATGGTAAGGCATAAAAATGGATAAAAACGTCATAATATAGTAAGGCATAAAAATGGCAAAAAACGTCATAGTATATTAAGGCATAAAAATGGTATAAAAAAACGTCATAGTATAGTAAGGCATAAAAATGGCAAAAAACGTCATAGTATAGTATGGCAAAAAATGTCATTGTATAGTAAGGCATAAAAATGGTTAAAAACATCATAATATAGTAAGGCATGAAAATGGCAAAAACATCATAGTATAGAGAGGGATATAAATGGTAAAAAACGTCATAATATAGTAAGGCATAAAAATGGAAAAAAACGTCATAGTATAGTATGGCAAAAAATGTCATAGTATAGTAAGGCATAAAATTGGGAAAAAATGTTATAGTATAGTATGGCAAAAAATGTCATAGTATAGTAAGGGATAAAAATGTCAAAAAATGTCATAGTATAGAAATGGACAAAAATGACAACAAACGTCATTGTATAATATGGCAAAAAACGTCATAGTATAGTAAGGCATAAAAATGTCAAAAAAATGTCTTAGTATAGTATGGCAAAAAAGGTCATAGTATAGTAAGGCATAAAAATGGCAAAAAAATGTCATAGTACAGTATGGCAAAAAACGTCATAGTATAGTAAGGCATAAAAATGGTAAAAAAAAAAAAGGTCATAGTATAGTAAGGCATAAAAATGGCAAAAAAC
>NW_019174586.1:6502765-6503461 GCF_002260705.1 Seriola dumerili
AAAAAACGTCATAGTATAGTATGGCATAAAAATGGCAAAAAACGTCATAGTATAGTAAGGGATAAAAATGTCATAGTATAGTAAGGGATAAAAATGTCAAAAAAACGTCATAGTATAGAAATGGACAAAAATGGCAACCAACGTCATTGTATAATATGGCAAAAAATGTCATAGTATAGTAAGGCATGAAAATGGATAAAAACGTCATAATATAGTAAGGCATAAAAATGGCAAGAAACGTCATAGTATAGTATGGCAAAAAATGTCATAGTATAGTAAGGGATAAAAATGTCAAAAAACGTCATTGTATAGAAATGGACAAAAATGGCAACCAACGTCATTGTATAATATGGCAAAAAACGTCATAGTATAGTAAGGCATAAAAATGGCAAAAAACATCATTGTATAGTAAGGCATAAAAATGGCAAAAAACGTCATAGTATAGTCTGGCAAAAAATGTCATCGTATAGTAAGGCACAAAAATGGGAAAAAATGTTATAGTATAGTATGGCAAAAAATGTCATAGTATAGTAAGGCATAAAAATGGTAAAAAAAAGGTCATAGTATACTGAGGGATAAAAATGGCAAACAACGTCATAGTATACTATGGCAAAAAATATCATAGTATAGTAAGGGATAAAAATGGCAAATAATATCATAGTATAGAAAGGGATAAAAATGGCAAATAACGTCATA
>NW_019174586.1:6503490-6657292 GCF_002260705.1 Seriola dumerili
TGATAAAAAAGGTCATAGTATAGAAAGGGATAAAAATGGCAAATAACGTCATAGTATAGAAACGGATAAAAATGGCAAACAATGTCATAGTATAGTAAGGCAAAAAAAGCTCATAGTATAGTACGGCCATAAAAATGGCAAAAAAGGTCATAGTATAGTAAGGCATAAAAATGGTAAAAAACCTCATAGTATATTACCATAGTATAGTAAGGCATAGAAATGGCAAAAAACGTCATAGTATAGGAAGGCATAACATGTCATAAAAACGTCATAATACATTAAGGTGTAAAATGTAATTTGAAACTCATAGTATAGTAAGGCTTAACAACATCATAGTATAATAAGGCACAAAACATCATAAAAACGTAAGGCATAAAATGTCACGAAAATGTCCTTGTATAGTAAGGCATGAGATGTCATTAGAGACTCATTTTATGGTAAGGCATAAAAACGTCATAGTATAGTAAAGCATAAAATGCCATAAAACAAGATATAATTTTAGGGCATAAAACGTCATAGTATAATTAGGCATAAAACGTCCTAAAAACATCATTTTACAGAAAGGTATGAAATGTCATTAAAAACGTCACAGTATAATAAGGCATAAAAATTTCATATTATAGTAAGGCATAAAATTTCATAAAAATGTCATAGCAAAGTATGGCATAAAACATCATAGTATAGTAAGGCATAGAGCGTCACAAAAAAGTCATATATAATAAGGCATAAAATGTCATAAGAACATAATATAATAGTTAGGCATAAAACGTTCTAAAAATGTCATAATAAACGGCATTGTATAGTAAGGCACAAAACATCATAGTATAGTAAGGCATAAAATTACATAAAAACATGATATAATAATAAGGCATAAAACATCATAATAT
This sequence comes from Seriola dumerili, assembly GCF_002260705.1. Lineage (NCBI taxonomy): Eukaryota > Metazoa > Chordata > Actinopteri > Carangiformes > Carangidae > Seriola > Seriola dumerili. The sequence goes on from NW_019174586.1 coordinate 6,504,378, forward strand.
AGTAAGGCATAAAGTGTCATAAAAATTACATAGTATAATAAGGCATAAAATGTCAAAAACGTCATACTATAAGGCATAAAATGATATAAAAACATCATAATACATTAAGGTATAAAATGTCATTTGAAACTCATAGTATAGTAAGGCATAAAAACTTCATTGTATAATAAAGCACAAAACATCATAAAAACGTCATAGTATAGTAAGGCATAAAATGTCATAATATAGTAAGGCACAAAGCATCATAAAAATTTAATAGCATAATAAGGCATAACATCTCATAAAAATGTCATTATAAATTAAGGTATAAAATGTAATTTGAAACTCATAGTATAGTAAGGCATTAAAAATGTCATAAAAACATTATAGTATAGTAAGGCATAAAATCACATAAAAACATGATATAATAGTAAAGCATAAAACATCATAATATAGTAAGGCATAAAGTATCATAAAAATTGAATAGCATAATAAGGCATAACATGTCATAAAAACGTCATAATACATTAAGGTATAAAATGTAATTTGAAACTCATTGTATAGTAAGGCATAAAAACGTCATAGTGTAGTAAGGCATAAAATTTCATAAAAACATCATAATATAATAACACATAAAATGTCATTTGAAACTCATAGAATACTAAGGCATGAAAACATCATAGTATAGTATTGCATGAAATGTCATAAAAACGTCATAGGATAGTAATGCATAAAATGTCGTAAAAACGTCATACAAACGTCATAGTATAGTAAAACATAAAATATAATAAAAATGTCATTGTCTAGTAAAGCATAAAACCTAATAGAGTTGCAAGGCATAAAACAGAGCATAGTAAGTGTCTTACTATGCTCTGTCGTGTCTCACAGTGTTTTTAATTTTCCTTTTTGTCTACCCTCCCCGTGTATGTGTGTCTGTATGTGTGCCTCATCTGCAGAACATCTACCTTGGTCATCCCTCCATTCGTCACCATATTGTTCCGCTCTTCACAGTGGTAGTTACTCTCTTGGCTGCACTGATTAGTTTGATCTTCTCAGTGTTTTGTCTATATTCACTGTTTGTTCTCCTATGCTCCAGATGACTTCCTGATTTGTGGGCTGCTGATCCTGCCACACTCTGCTGTCGCCACGCCACACAAACCCACCTGCTTTTGGTCTCCAGCTGTCCCTCGTGTTTCCAGAGTGTGTTTACTCACCTGCTTCTGATCTCCTGTGTCCTCCATGCTCCTGCCTCGTGTTCTCACCCCAGAACTGGATTCCGCAGACCCACTCCCCCTACATATTCACCATCACTATTGCCTTGTCCTCAATAAACTCTCTTGCACTGTTATTGCTAGTGTGTTGTGTGTTCTTTCTTTGCTCGAGCGTCCAACATCAGTTCTGACAAAAACATAGCAGTCAGGCATAGAATGTCATAATGTCATACAATAGTAAGGCATAAAACATCACAGTAAAATAAGGCATAAAATGTCATAAAAACATCATAGTATATTAAGGCACAAAATTACATAGAATAGTAAGGCATAAAAAGTCATAAAAACATCATGGTAAAATAAGGCATAAAATGTCATAAAAACATCAGATTATATTAAGGCATAAAATGACATAGAATAGTAAGGCATGAAATGTCATAAAAAAGTCATAGTGTAATAAGAAGTAAATGTCATAAAAATGTCATAATATACTAAGGCATAAAAATGTCATTAGAAATTCATTGTAAAGTAAGGCATAAAAACATCAAAGTGTAGTAAGGTATAAAATGTCATAAAAACGACATAGTATTGCAAGGCATAAGACGTCATAGTTAAGTAAGGCATTAAAAGTCATAAAAAGGTCATAGTATGGTAAGGCATAAAAATGTCATACTGTAGTGAGGTATAAAGTGTCACATAATAGAATAGTAGGCATAACACGTCATAGTAAAGTAAAGTACAAAAACATCATAGTATAGTAAGGCATAAAAACATCATAGTATAGCATGTCATTAAAAAATCATAGTATAGTAGGCACAAAATGTCATATAAACATAGTATCGTAAGGCATAAAACGTCATAGTGTAGTAAGGCATTAAAAGTCATGAAAATGTCATAGTATAATAAGCAGTAAATTTCATAAAAATGTCATAATATAGTAAGGCATAAAATTTCATTAGAAAATCATAGTATAGTAAGGCATGAAATGTCATTAAAAAATCATAGTATAGTGAGGCAGTGTCACAAAGTCGTAATAGAATAGTAAGGCAAAAAATGTCATGAGAATGTCATAGCATAATTAGGCATAAAAACCTCATACTATAGTAAGGAAAGTTTCATAAAAACATCAAAGTATTGTAGGGTATAGGCATTAAAATGTCATAGTATAGTATGACATGAAATATCATAAAAAGCGTCATAGTATAGTAAGGCATAAAATAAGGCATAAAGTGTCATGAAAACGTAATAGTATGGTAAGGCATAAAGTGTCATAGTATAGTAAGGCATAAAAACATCATGGTATAGCAAGGCATAAAACTTCAGAAAAGTGTCATAGTATAGTAAGGCATAAAACGTAATAGTGTAGTAAGGCTTTAAAAGTCATAAAAAGGTCATAGTATAATAGGTCACAAAACATCATAAAAATGTCATAGTATGGTAAGGCATAAAGTGTCATAAAAACATAATACAATAGTAAGGCATAAAACGTCATAGTAAAGTAAGGCATAAAAACAATATAGTATAGCAAGGCATAAAACTTCATAGTGTAGTAAGGCATTAAAAGTAATAAAAAGTTCATAATATAATAGGTCATAAAACGTCATAAAAATGCCATAGTATAATAAGGCATAAAATGTCATCAAAAGGTCATAGTATAGTAAGGCATAAAATGTCATAAAAATGTCATAGTATAGTAAGACATAAAATGACATAAAAACTTCATGGTATAATAAAGCATAAGAATTTTATAGTATGGCAAGGCATAAAATATCATAAAAACATAATAGAATAGTAAGGCATAAAATGTCATAGTATAGTAAGGCATAGAGTGTCATAAAAACCTCATACTATAGTAAGGAAAGTTTCATAAAAACGTCAAATTATTGTAGGGCATAAAGTGTCATAAAAAAATAACAGAATAGTAAGGCATAAAATTTCATAAAAACATCATAGTATTCCAAGGCATAAGAATTTTATAGTATGGTAAGGCATAAAATATCATTAAAACATAACAGAATCGTAAGGCATAAAACGTCATAGTATAGTAAGGCATAAAGTGTCATAAAAACGTCATACTATAGTAATGTATAAAGTGTCATGAAAAAGTTGTAGTATGGTAAGGCATAAGGTGTCATAAAACCATAATACAATAGTAAGGCGTAAAACGTCATAGTAAAGTAAGGTATAGAAAAATCATAGTATAATAAGGCATAAAAACATCATAGTATAGCAAGGCATAAAACTTCAGAAAAATGTCATAGTATAGTAAGGCATAAAACATCATTGTGTACTAAGGCATTAAAAGTTATAAAAAGGTCATAGTATAATAGGTCAAAAAGTGTCATAAAAACATATTAGAATAGTAAGGCATAAAACATCACAATAAAGTAAGGCATAAAAACTTCATACTATAGTAAGGTATAAAGTGTCATAAAAAGGTCATAAAATAGTAAGGCATAAAGTGTCATAAAAACGTAATATTATAGTTAAGCATAAAACATCACACTATAGTAAGGCATAAAGCATCATAAAAATATCATAGTATAATAAGGTATAAAATGTCACAAAAACAAAAGGCATAAATTGTCATACTATGATATGGCTTAAAGTGTCATAAAAACGTAATATTATAGTAAGGCAAAAAAGATCATAGTTAAGTAAGGCATAAAATTTTATAAAAACGTCAAAGTATAGTAAGGCATAAAGCGTCATAAAAATGACATAGTATATCAAGGTATAAAATGTCAAAAAAAACATATATAATAACATATATAATAATATATAATATATAACAACATATATAATAATAATAATAATATAATAATAATAAGGCATAAAAACATCATAGTATAGTAAGGCGTAAAATATCATAGTATAGTAAGGCATAAATCGTCATAAAAATGTCATAGTATAATGAGGCATAAAACATCATAAAAACGGCATTGTATAGTAAGGCATGAGAACGTCATATTATAGAAGTCATGAAATGTCATGAAAGCGTCATTGTATAGTAAGGCATTAAAACGTCATACTATAGTAAGGTATAAAGTGTCATAAAAACATCATAGAATAGTAAGGCATAAAACGTCATATTACAGTAAGGCATAAAAACGTAATTCTATAGTAAGGTATAAAATGTCATAAAAACATCATAGAATAGTAAGGCATAAAGTGTCATAAAAATGAAATATTATAGTAAGGCATAAAACATCATAGTAAAGTAAGGTATAAAATGTCATAAAAACAACATAGTATAGTAAGGCATAAAACGTCATAATAAAGTAAGGCATAAAAACTTCATACTATAGTAAGGCATAAGGCGTCATAAAAATTTCATAGCATAATGAGGCATAAAACGCCATAAAAATGGCATTGTAAAGTAAGGCATGAGAACATCATAGTATAATAAGTCATGAAATGTTAAAAAAAACATCATAGTATAATGAGGCATAAAACGTCATAAAAACGTCATGGTATAATAAAGCATAAAATGTCATAAGAACGTCATAATATAGAACGCATGAAATGTAATAAAAGCGTCATAGTATAAAAAGGCATAAATTGTCATAAAAACGTCATAGTATAGTAAGCCATAAAAATATCATAGTGGGGCGTCGTGTAGCATAGTGGTCTAAGCAGGTGCCCCATGTGTAGAGCTACAGTCCTCGCTGTAGTTGGCCCCGGTTCGAGTCCCGCATCAGACGGCCTTTGCTGCATGTCATTCCCCCTCTCTCTGCCTCCCAATTTCCTGTCTCTCTCTACTGCACTATCAATAAAGGCATTAAAAGCCCAAAAAAATATACTTAAAAAAAAAAAAAAAAAACTCATAGTATACTGAGTTATAAAATGTCATAAAAACATCATAGTATAGTAAGGCATAAAAAACTCAGTTAGAATTAGTTAGAGTTAGAGAAAGGCCCAACAATCGGCTGGGCGGATGGCCCACTGATTAATTAATTTATCACTTTCAACATAAGACTGCAAAATAACAGAATGTTATATAAATTTAAAGTTTGAAATTTAAATTTGAAAATAACACTGGTAGAGTGAGTGTTGCACATTCAGTTATATAAATAAAGAAAAGTTTTTTATTTATTATCCTCTTTCCTGTGTAATAAAATAAAATCATCACAATAATAAATGAACAGCAAACTGAGTATAAAAACTTTATATAAGACTATTAAGCAGGTCTAATAATCTTTATTGCTGCTTCCTTTCTGAATTACATTTAGTTGTTTTGTCAGCGCCCCATTCATTGTTATCTCAGACCATAATTTCAGACACGTTCTCAGGATAATCAGTCATGTGCTTGTTTACTCTTTTGCATTGCTTTTTGCAGAGTCAGTGGAAGGCAACATGATGTAATTTTCTAAATATTGAGCCATGATCAACGATCAACGCACACTCAGCAGAGTAGACTTTTGGTCAGAGGCCAAGTCTCATGTTTGACTTTCATCAAAGCAGGAATTGGTTAATATTAACTACAGTTATCAGCTCATAAAGTTGAACAGTCCAGTATTGTTACATTTCTCACAACCACACCTTATTTGTCTGTGTCTACAATGAGCCAGTTAGCACCTGTCAGCACCCGCCCTTTTCAATAAGGGTTTACATTCTCTCAGTGAAAGAGCTGATTACATATTTTAATAATGGCGAAGCACTGGCACATAGTGTATCTGTGGAGTGTTTGGTATTTCCAGACCGTTAATATTTCAGCTTTTAACCTGGACACTGAGAATGTGTTGCAGAGAAACGGAGATCCAGGAAGCTTGTTTGGGTTTTCTGTTGCCTTTCACCAGCAGCTGAGCCCTGCCAGAAAGAACCTGTGAGTCAAAATGAGTTATTCCATTTAAATGAGAGCAAACGAAAGCAAATTCTGTATCTGTGTCTTACTACTTGAGGTATTTGCTCTCAGATTGCTGGTTGGAGCTCCACAAGCAAAACACCAGAACCAGGTGAATGTTACAGGTGTTGTTTACAGATGTGATCTGACTATAACATCTGAGCGCTGCCAGCCCATTGAGTTTGAAAGTGAAGGTTTGTCTGCCTATTTTAACTGAAATTGCTTGAGTTATCCTAGTATCTTTTAAGTGATATGATCAGTGGTGGAAAGTAAAGTCGTAATATTTCAGTTTCTTATAAAATTAAGATACCTTAAACATACTGTATGATAAGACTATAAAATAAAATGCATTGTCATAGATTAAACCGGTGTCTCCCAAACTTTTTGGCTTGTGGCCCTGTACAAACAAACAGTGCCTACATAGGGTCACACTTAGATGAAGATGAGTTGTTAGCACTTCCAAGAAAGAGTGATTTCCCCCTCCTGTTTAATTAGAAGAGGTCAAATTATCCAATATTTCACAAAAAAGCAAAAATTTAAGTCCAAAAAATTAATTCAGATTTTTCTAGCAGAATTTAGTTTTTTTCTTTCCTCTCCCCTCACCCCAGATTAATCTTGTGACCCCTAGAGTGGGAACCAGTGAACTACACTACCTAACTATACATTAAGTACTTAAAACTGGCTCCACCTTGAGCAACTACAGAAGTAAGACACTGCTTACGCATTGATGCGTCAGTATTAACAACGTAATAATGTCATATATATATATATATATATATATATATATATATATACACTGTTGCCCATAAAGTTGGAATAATTTTGTTTTCAGACACAATACTCAGTTTATTCCTATTTAAATGCATCAGTAATCACTTTTGACAAGGTGCAATGATTACATTATGTGTCCCAATTACCCAGGTGAAATGAAATAAATCACATTGTCACAATCATTTCATGGAAAGAGTTAAAAAATATTTTATTCCAACTTCATGAGCAACAGTGTATATAATAATAGACAGACAGCCTGATGACAACCTTGCTTGATACACCCTAATCCCATAACTGTGGGTGGAAGAGGTGTGAATTTGGGTGCTATCATTAGCTCATATTTTGAGCAACTAGTTGTAAAGGGGGATTGCTATGATACTCATAGTGAATTCAGTGGTTCATCTTGCATGTTCACTACAAGACTTGACTATATATGAACACAAAGTTAGACCCTAAAGTTAATACATTTGATAATATATGAAAATACTTATGTACATTTACCGAAGTAGGATTGTAAAAGCAGGACCTGAGTGCTTCCTCTAATCAATGTAATTATACTATAATTATACATTGAGGCCACACAGTGAGCTCAGCTTGTTTCTTTTACTAGAGTTCCTCAATAGTAAAGGCATAAACGGCCAGTGGATGGGAGTTAGAGTGATGAGCCAAGGTCCTGGTCAAAATGTAATGGTAAGCGAAACACTCCACATTGAAATAATACAGAATAGAATAAATTATTCAGCAGCTTTTGCCATTTCATCATCCTTCCCTTGAAGACTTGTGCTCATCGATACCAGCAGTGGAGCCCGAGTCCAAGCGTGAATGTCCCTCGTCTGGTGACGGGTCAGTGTTATCTCTTAGGAGATGACCTGAAGGTTGGGAAGGAAGAGAGGACATGGAGGAGGGTAGTTTGTGATTCTGAGCACCTAACCAGACGTCGCAAGGACCATGAGTGGTTTGCATACTGCCAGCAGGGTCATGGAGCATCTTTTGCAAGGGACAACAGATCACTGTTGTTTGGAGCACCTGGCGCTTATCAGTGGAAAGGTAGAATAAAATTCACAGCTAGAGTTCAGGTGTTCGTTTCATCAGCAAAAATATTTTCCAACCTAAAATGTTAAATGTTGTGCTCCTGTTATTCTGTTTTGTTCTGTGATGTTGTTTACAGGAATTGTACGACTGGAGCTCTTGGACAACCTGGACATCTTGAGTGAAGATACTCGTGAAACTGGGGACATAGACCTGTTTAATAAAAACCTCATTCCACTCCAGAGAAACAGCTACCTGGGTCAGTTTCTAGTCTAGTCAGAATTAATTAGGGTATTTAAAGTTGCATCTTTCTTCATAAATCTGATGGTTAATGAAATGCTATAAGGTAGATCTCTTTTCCCTCTTATGAAGTATAACTTTTCCAATAAATCAACTTCATTTCTTTGCTGTCCAGGATTCTCCATTGACTCTGGTATGGCCCTGTTCAGAAAGGGTGAGCTGACGATCGTATCAGGAGCCCCCCGTGGAGGCTACAGCGGCCAGGTGACATTTCTTAAGGCAGACCCTGTGGCAAAGCGAAGTTTGTCTGTGGAGTTAGTCCTCTCTGGTCCAGGCCTGGCCTCCTCCTTTGGCTATGATGTGGCAGTGGTTGATTTAAATGGTGACGGGTAGGTTCTTCATGTTTTTTTGGCTCCATGGCCTTTTATAAGCACCAGCATCACCATCATAAAACTTGCTGCAGTATAATGGTCTTTAACATAATTAATAGGTAAATGAAGTATCGATCTATCTATCTATCTATCTATCTATCAATCATAATGGATGACCTTCCATATAACTTGGCAATTTATTTTCATTTGCACACACACAAATCTAATGGGCAGATTACCATGAAAACTTGCTGCCCACATTCATGTCCTCTGAATGACATACTCTACACTTTCTATTTTAGACATTCCATGAGCTTTGTTCTAGCACCACATTCCACACAACATGTGAAGTTTTTACCCCAAACATCTATTAGCCAGTTTGTAATACATGCAATGACCTTTCCTTCTGTTCCCTCTGGCACCCTAGAACTCATACCTCCGTCAAGGCCAAACAGTCCGTATGTTATGTTTTCACCCATGTTCGTTTGTCAGCAGAATTACATAAAAAGTACTGAACCAAACCTAGTGGAGGCATGGGGCAAGAACCCATTAAATTTTGCTGCCAATCGAGTTAAAGTGGTGGATGCAGGAATTTTTTTTTATCAGTTTCCTTAACATTGCAAGATAGACATTTTTCAACATTTTCATCAATTTCTCAGGAACTAATATATGGATCTGGATGTAACAAATCAGAAAGATTTATGATGTTCACATCTTTGAGTTTTTACAGTTTGGTGCAGATCCACAAAATAATCCAGATCTGTTGGAGGAAAATGTTTGGCTTTGGCAGAGGTATGCGCTCTACTGAGTGCCATTCTACATCATGCTGGCATTGGGAATTGTGCACACAGTCACACAATTTACATCACAGAATCTTTAGTAAGCAATTCATATCATTACTCAAGTATTCTGCCAAAACAAACATGGCTCCCTGTTTCCATTGTGTGCTGTTGTGTTACTGTGTTATTCTCTTGGTATGTGCAGATGGGAGGACCTTGCTGTAGGAGCACCAGAGTTCTTTGTCAAAGATGGTTTGGTTGGAGGAGCCGTCTACATCTATATCAACAACAAAGGAAAGAACTGGGAGGATATTGTTCCAACACAGCTCCTTGGACATAAAGACTCCATGTTCGGCCTTGCAGTGGAAAACATAGGAGATATCAATCAAGACGGTTATGGAGGTTGTGACATTTTTATATCAAATACATCATACACTGACTATGCACAACAACTAGGAAGTCAGAATATTCACATTTTGAATTCAAACACAAAATTTTCACTTTTTCTATGAGACGCTTTAAAAGGACCAGTGTGTAGGATTTGGTGACATCTAGTGTTGAGGTTGAAACCAACTGAATCCCTGTCCTCACACCCCTCCCTTTCCGAGCGAGTGATATGAGGGCTGATTCTAGGCTAACAGAAACACACCTGTTCTTAGTGCCACGTGATTATACACTAATGAAAACACAATTAAGAGTATTTCTAGTTCTGCCAATAGATTCCCCTGAATTCTACACACTGGTTCTTTAAAGTGAGACTATTACCCTTTTGCCACCAAAATTAGCAGGTATAAAAGTGTTTATATAAAGGTAAATCCGCTAATAAAAGCCAATTGATGTCATCACATGCACTTACAGAGCACACACCCACACTCAGTGGAGAAACAGTGATAAAACAGATATTTAAAACTAATTTTAGGGCTGCAGCTCACTCTTTCATCTCAAAGCACAGTGTAACCGCAGTGTTTCTGGTTTAACAGCAACATGCTGGGCAGGTGACAAGCATGTCCACAGTGTCTATGTGAGCTGAGAGACATTACAGCAGGAAAAGGGGTGAAAATTAGCGAGTTCATCCGGGTGTTGTGTTTACATCAATGCCGTTCAGAGCCGGAGCCGATAAATACTTGCTTCTACTGCAGAGTCATTAGCTCCGGGTGTGAATGCTGATTGCAACCTTTTCCATTACTGCCAAAAGCCCCGATGTTAGCGGGTCTTATCAGGTTTTTTGAGTGATGGAAAGGGCCTGAAGTAACTTTTACTGAACATCAACCTCTGTGACACAAGTGGCAACTACAAGACAATAGTAAAAACTAAACACAACAGTAGCACAAGCAGTGAGTTATAAAGCATTATTCATTTAAAGTTTGCTAACAGTTGATACAATACGCTACTGGTCATACCATACTAAGTAAGGCTGTAGTAGCAAAACTTGTGAGTGTACTGCGATGTACAATTGAGCATTTTATTGCTTATGATTTGATTTATAGGAAGGAAGGAAGCCTCCTTTCTTCTCAGAACACACACACGCTATGTATCGAGACTTTAAGGACATTTTGGGATCACTGATAAACTACTCAACTCTAATTTATGACAGATATTGCTGTGGGGGCACCATATGATGGTTCAGGTCAGGTATATCTCTACTGTGGCTCATTAGACGGTATCCACAAAAAGCCAGCACAGGTAAGGTCGTCGGATTAGTTATGAAAGGACACCTTTTCAAATTGTTTGACATAGGTTGACAGCAAGAACAGACCTTGATATTACATTCTCATATTTTGACTTACTTTCAGGTACTCTCATCAGGATCCAATAAAATTAATCTCTTTGGATATTCTCTGTCTGGCAACTTGGATGTGGACGGCAATCAGTACCCTGATTTGGCTGTGGGATCTCTCTCAGATTCTGTTTTTGTTTACAGGTAATTTTAAAGCTACAGCACAAACACTTTACAATGTTTTTTCCAGCGGGTGCCTGTTTCAATCAAGAGCTATAACCTGTCATTTTTGTTGCCTTTGTTACAGAGCAAGGCCAGTGGTCACTGTCAGCCACTCTCTACAGGTGACACCAAGTGAAATAGACATCACAAAGGAACAGTGTGATAAACACACATGGTAAAATGTACTACAACACAAATGATAACATCATCTAACTGCAGGCTTATTGGCTTTTGATCCAGGGTTTCTTTGTACAAATTTCTGTGAAGTTATTTTGCAGTTCAGGCGTGTTTTACCTACACAGCACATCCAGCATCGTTCAACCCCAAACTGAGTGAGTCTCCTTAATGTCAGTTCAGTACTCTTCATGTTGAATCTAAGGTTGTTCACCTGTATTTTGTAGCATTTAATGTCAATGTAACATACACGTTTTCAAAGCTGATGCCAGACAGGACTATCTATAAAAAAGATAATCAGTCACACTCAAGCTCAGGTTTTTCAAAGTTGAACTGAAATTTAGAATTTAGAAATACATCAAATTTTACTTGCTTTACTTAACTTTATCATTTTGGAAGTAGTTGTTTTAGTGGCAGTAACTGTAGTAGTAGTAACAGCGGGTACAAGTTAGTAGCAGTAGTAGCAATGGTGTAGTAATGTAGATGTAGTAGTTGCAACAGTGAATTTAGTATCAATATCTCAAATGTTTCCACTGTAGTGCTCAACTACACCTTTGAGGTTGATGCTGAGAAGAGGAAAGCGAGGCTTCCTCCCAGAGTCGACTTTCTGGGTTCGTCTCGAGGAAAACTGGAGCTGGCACGACAGGGGACAACAATCTGCACTGACACCGAGCTACGACTTCTGGTACTGTCTCATTGGCTTTTTTCACACAACACATTTTGACATGTCACAGTAAAGAAGAAATAATAACAGGTGTAAATAGTGAAAGGAATTAATTTAGCATCAGTTTCAGGGTCCTGGTATTGTGCATGCTGTCTCACTGTTACACGTCATGACTTATTGGGACATTTGAATAGAACATAGCCATTCTTAATGTTATTGGTAACACCTGTGTTTCCCCTACTATGTCCAACAAAAAGTGTGTAGATGGCCAATTGTCCTTTAACCCCCTTAGGCCCGTGGGAGCGTATACGCTTCCAAATTTCACGTTGTCTGTAGAGTCACTGCTCCACGACCGTTTTTAGCTACAGACGTGCCGGTTTTTTTCTACTTAAACTAGACGATCAGCGCTTTCTGTCAAGCCCCTGTTTGTCCGCGAGCGTCACTGACTTCAATCGATATGCTAACATTAAAAGTTATGAAATATTTGGATCAGTTTTACCGTTTTTCTGGCGCATTGCTGCTTTCTGTCTGTGTTTAATTGATCGATTCTCTTCCGCATTCTTTGCCAGTGACGTCTAGAGTAACGTGACTGAATCAGACATTCCTAATGGCTCCAGTGGGTGACGTCACAGCCAATCAGCGTCTCAGAGGCTTGGCCTACCTTGGCTGTATATCCAGATGACGTGGGAGTAGTGCTGTTTTACTCTGAGCTCAAAGGGAGCAGAGGTTGATCAGTTTATTGAAGTAACAGAATAAAGACAGAAGGATGTGACCAGTCAGATATTTAGAGCAGCAGAGGCTTTGGAGCTGATTGTTCAAAGAGCAGCCACAAAACGCTATACTGCTCCAGAAAATGAGTATATCTCATGAACAGATAAAGATAGAAACTTGATTGAACTTGTTGATTTTTTTCTTCTTTATTATGGTTTACAGTGTTTTTATCTATAAAATAAGAAAAAATTCAAGGTCTGTTTTTTTTATATGGGCAATTAACCTCTATTATACTGTACTGAAGTCTTTATTGAGTGGCATTTATTATTAACTGAGGATATGCTGGTTCTGAATATGTGTAGCACTTGGTGAAACGTTTAAAAATTACAATTTTATTAAGAAAAAAATAAAGGTATTAAAAAACAAAAAAATTTAATTATGGGCCTCTCGTTAAACACCAGACAGCACACATTAAACCAAAGTAAAACTCTTACGTTTCAGCGTGATATCATGGACAGGCTGCACAGAATCCCCGTGTCTGTGTCAGTATCCCTGTGGAGTCCCAGTCAGACAACCAGGACGAGTGCATATCTGTCCAACATAACTCCTGTCCTCAACCTCTACCAGAAGAAGAGCAATGTCTCAGAGGTACGAATGTGTGTGCCCATCTGTTAGTGTTTGTCACCAAAGTTTTGTGAATTTAATTTTAACACTTCAGAAATGTGTCAATTTGTTTGGGAGACCAGGCTGAGCTAAGTTTTAATAAGCAATTCCTCCTCTGTTGTTTTTCACAGATCGTCCTAATAAACAAGGGCTGTGGCAGCGACAACATTTGCCAAAGTAACCTAGAGTTACAATACAAGTTCTGTTCCAGAAAAACACAAAATGATCAAGATGTTTTCAAGTCACTATCCAGGTAAGACAAACAAGGTAAACCAAAAGTAACCAAACTCAAAAACAATTCGTGTGATTGAAAGCTAAACTCAAAATCTATTCTCATCCTGGGTTATGTCATGTCTCTAGAGAGGATGGTGTAGCAGTCATCACTCCCTCTGATGAAGACATAGCCTTAGAGGTCACCGTGACTAACAGAAACGGTGATGACGCACACCAGAGTCACTCAATCATCTTGCTCCCAGATTCTCTTCATTACTCCTCTATTGTTTACGGTACAGCAGCAGTGAGTATACAATGACTTTGTAGTGGAAGAAAAATGAGCAAAAACATTGACTAGTGTGGTTACTATGAAATATCAGCCAATGACAGAAGAGCTTATTTTTTATATGTTTGCACAGAAGACTATAATTATTATAAAAGATTTGATATATACACTCAAAGTCATTCACACAAATACAAACACACTTTTACCAACATGTACACTTTTTCATGCAACTCAGATACACATGAATTTAAAGTAAAGTAAAACTTGTGTAGGAGAAAGAGGAAACTAAAAGCTTGTAGAAACAATTCTCAAAAAGACAAGATAAATTGAATTATGTTAAATAAATTTTTTTTCATTTTTCATAAAGAAAACAATGAGTATATGGTGTGTACTGTGTATCAAGAATACAGCACGTCTTCGTCTGGATGACCTAAACATTTTCTGTTTTTATTCCAGTACAGTCAAATTAATTTGTTTTTTATTTGTATACTGTATATACCTTTGGTTTATGTGCATATGCCAAATGTATATTTTTATCTATAGGAAACACAAGTGAAATGTACAGCCAATGCCAAAGGAACAGTAGTAGACTGTGAACTGGGAAACCCACTCCAAAGAGATGCTGAAGTGAGTAGTATAGTTCAGTTTACTCTACGTGTGGATTACCAACCTGCATGTTCTGCCTGATGACTCTTTTGTTGCCCTCAGGTTACGTTTTATGTCATACTCACAACGTCCAGCATTTCCCTGAGTACAAAAGACATCAACGTCACCATGCAACTTGAGACGTGAGTGGACTGAGGAGATTGGAGAGAAAATCTGGCACCAGTTATTGATGAGTGGGCTGAACATGATTATGAATAAACAGGTTTTGTTATTTATTTCATATAGGACAAGTGTGCAGACCATACAACCAGTCGAGGCATTAGCCAAAGTGGTTTTTGAGCTGGAGCTGCAAGTATATGGGTTGGTAGTGATTGTATTAAATGCCTTGGACTGATCAATGAATATGTCAAATATAGTATATGATGGTCTGTTTTTGTTTGTTTGTTTTTAGACTAGCCAGGCCATCCCAAGTGTCACTTGGCAAAACCTTGATTGGTGAAAGTGCCATAAAATCAGTGGATGAAATTGGAACCCCAGTTCGATATGAATTTAGGGTGAGACGCCATATGTTGCTACCTTAAATTAAAAAAAAATTTTCACACAAACACGTTCAAGGACACCGTTTAGTTTCTATTTTTCAGATAATGAATTTGGGCAGACCACTCAAATCTTTCGCCAATGCTTCACTAAACATCTACTGGCCAAAAGAGAACGTTGTAGGAAAATGGCTTCTGTACCTGACTCAGATCACCAGTGAAGGCGTACAGTCTGTCTCCTGCTCGCCTGTAAACGAAATCAATCCACTTAAACATGTGAAGGTAATAAATTCCTCTCTACATTTTGTTTTATTGTTGAAAACGTAAGGAATGCCTGTAAACCACCCCTGTAACTTGGTAATGTTTGATATCAAGGGTTGGCATGATCCCTCGAGGAAAAGACGTGAAGCTGAATATGAAGCCCTCTCTACTGACGGGTTTCTTTCATTTCTTCCAACAAGTAGGAAATACAAAACCTTGGTAAGGAATTATTAGATCCACACAGAAACTACAACTTTATTCTCTGGGGGATTTGAATGTCTGTGTTCATTTTGAGATCAACAATTCCATCTCTAGAGCCATGTCACTAGCATGGTTAAAAACTTAGCCGTTCAAGGGTCTGGTCAGAGGAAAGGGCAGGTCAAGAGAGTTAGGAGTCAAGAAGACATCAGCATCTAGTTATTTGTGAATTTGTCAGATGTCGAGTGTAATCCCAGGCCTGTTGCTGTCCTCCTCAGACCTGCTCAGATGGACTAAAGTGTGTGGAGATACGCTGCCCTCTGCTTGGTCTGGACAGTACTACAGTGATGGTTCTGCATTCACAACTCTGGAACACCACTTTTACTGAGGTTACACAATTTCTACAAAATAACTCCTCCCGTATGTATGAAATGCATCAGCTCTGACAGATAACAGTGATGAAAAAGCCTCAGTTTAGTTGCTTTAGGATCTTGTTTCCAACAAATATTCCAAGCGACCTTTAGTTTTTTGTGGCTTACTTTGTTGGCTGAAGCCTTCCTATCATTAATCAGAAGTATAAAGCATGAGACTACTCACTCATTTATTATGCCTCTCCCATTTAGGATTACAGCTCTTTGAATTATCTTGACATTGTTGTGGATGCCACCCTCAGTTTAAACAACTCTCCAGAGAATATTGGACTTAAACCGGAGAAGCCTGAGACAAAGGTAAAAACATGAGTGATAAAACAATTTGCTGAATTACTTTGGCAGATTTTTGTTTTTACACATTTTATCTCCCCTCTGGGCTTAGACAATGATTTAAATTTGCAGGGTGATGTTAATTTCATTCACATTTATGTAACCAATGGGAAAAACACACGATCTTGTAATCCTGCAATCTACAACCTGAAATCTTTGTATCTTAAGTTATATTGGTAATTTATAGTTTGCTTAATGTTAACTTGTTACTGTGTTTTGAGATTCCCACACTAAAATGACATTGCTGTCCACAGGTAAAACTGACAGTGTTTTTTGAGAAAAAGGCTGAATACTTCACCAAAGTTGCCTGGTGGATAATCTTCTTAACAGTCGTTGTTTTGCTCCTATTGTTGGCGGTTTTTGGCTACTTAATGTGGAAGGTAATAAATTAAATTAATCTGTAATATTTTTTTTTTGTTTGTTTATTTAAAATTCTGGTAAACCAACTGTGCAAGAATAACTGGCAAAATATTAGTGCTACTCCAGCTATTTGTAACTTTTGCTATTGCTACATAGCGTACATAGCTTATCAGTATATCATTATCAGTTATACTTATCAGTCTAGAAGAAATGTTGTAACTTCAGCACCAAACTTCATTCCTTTACTCACCAAGAGCTGCGGTGGAAAGCATCTTGTATCTTACAAATAGCCCCTTTAAATATTGTCATTTTTCATGAACTTAACAGCTTTAAGTAGAAATACAGATTTTGTATACTATACGTTATTGTATAAAAGACATATGATGTTCTGTGAGTTATGAGAGCACGCCCCATGCCACAGCACATGTACTGATTATCCTTTATTTTCTATCCTTGTCAGCATGAATGTATCAACTGTCTCGCACATAACAAGAAGCCCTCATACAATAAAGATCCAGAGACTGCTCCTCTAAAAGGCTAAAAGGAGACACAGAGCGTCCTGATGCTTCAGTGGTATGAGACACTTGTCATGATCACAAGAAGTTGATATTCTCTATCTACTACTACTGCAGAATTACATGATCATAAGTGATTTGCAGGGACATGCTTGATGCAGAACTTAAAAAAAAAAAAAAAAAAAAATTACTGTAACTGCAATTAACTCATCGTAAAGGTACAACTGAAATATGGATACTTTTTTTTAAATGACTGCACGTTTTTGGCTGATTTTGTAAGAACAAAATAAAATGAAAATAAAAGGGGAGAGAAAAACATCAACATATTTTTCTTCAGTTTTTTTTAATGAAGCAGAAAATATCACTTGTTTGATACCAAAAAATTGTTACGACAACATGAAAAAAAGTTGTGTTATACTTTCACCATGAAAGAATGTGCGAGTAGTGGGAATGGATGAGAGGTAAAACTAAAGAACAATTTACCTGAAATTGAATGGAAATATTGCAGCCACCACGTCCTTATCTGACTGCTGATCATCGAAAGCACATACAATTAAAATACTGTTGCTTTTGAAATACTGTGAAACACTTTTTTTCATTTGTAGTTGTGCAACATAATACTGTGTTTGTGGTGAAGTCTTGTACGTGGTCGCTACTGTCTTGAAAGAGTTTCATTCCAAAATAAGACATCCACCTTTGATCGCTTGTCAATAGTAATATTTCACCTATTATTTACAGAGGAGTGACATTTTAGAGGATGGGATCATCTTTGTCATATAATGAGTGATGAAAAGCTCATATTTTTGACCGAAATGGATATGTTTTAGAATGAAACCCTTCTCTTGCTATTTTTTGCATTTGTACAGGTGCTATAGCCCATTTGACTACAAGTGAACTTCTGTTACAACCAACTGGATTTCACAATTTCCTCACTCAACAGAAAAGTGTCCTTTTACAGCATCGATACATTCTTTTTATATTCTCCATCTCTGTTCGCTTTTGGGATCCTATCAATTGAATTTCATATTTAAAATTGTTTTACATTTTGAGAAATAACCTTGTTTGCTTTTCTTTTTTTTTAAAAACTAAAGTTGGAAGTGCAGCTAGCTAGCTTAGCTTAGCACAAAGACTGGAAATGCAGCAGAAAAACAGAAAATGTAACAAAATCTGCCTACTAGCACTTCAAAAGCTCACTAATTACTTAACACATTGTACCCTGTTTGCATAACACACACTTAAAAAAATAAAAGCATAAACTAAAAACAGAATTTCTCAATTTTACAGGGGTTATGTGCTGGGCTAGCTGGTTGCTCCAAACCAGGAAAGACTGGTGCACAAACTGCTATAAAAACACAATTTGTGGTTTTTACACTTTTTGTATGTATGAAATGAGATAAACGAGATATGTTTGTAAACTAAAAAAAAAAAAAGGTACTGGTAGGCAGATTTCCCCATCTGCAGCCTTTGTGCTAAGCTAAGCTAACCAGCTGCTGGCAGTAGCTTCATGTTTGGCATACAGACATGAGAGTGGATCTTCTCATCTAACTCTCGGCAAGAAAGCTAATAAGAGTATTTCCCAAAATGTCGAACTATTACTTCAAGCTCACCCTCATGTTTGTTTCTGTACATCGATGACCAACTCTTCACCAACAAATTTTTTTATCTTCATGAAAAATCTTTGATTTTATCTTTGACAAAACACATTCAGCATATGAAAATTAGAAGCCACACACCTTGACAGCATTTGTCTTTCCGTCAACATTCAGTCTAATTTTGCGTCACATCAACAGCTCACTCAGTGTTTTCATCATCTTTTGTTGCTTTTAGGAAAAATAAGTAAAAAAGCACACTATGAAACATCCCAATATCTTCTCAGCATAACCTCAGAACTAGAAAATTGAAACAAGGACATATAACAAAAAACAATATAAAACCACCATACAAACACACACACACACACACATTCACACATGTTGCTCCTCAACAATCTCTGGTTAAGATTAAAAAAATGATAGCTGGTCTTGTGGCCAAATTTCATATGATAATTAAGTGTCTAGTTGTGATTGATCAAATAGAGCTGGATTTTCCTTTTTTCTTTTTCACCAGAGGAAGTTAAAGACAACAATCTTTTCAAAGATAAAAACATCCAACCCTTTGCCTTAAAAATCATAATAATGAGAAAAATGAAATATAATATTACAAATAAATTAAAAACACCAATATATTACATTAATTAACCCCTTGTCATCACAAGCAACCCAAATTAATTTGAGCTTTTAGGTACATTCAAAATAAGCCCCTTGTTTGGTTTCAAGAGTCATCCGTGACTTTTTTAAATTCCTAAGCCAAAATAGGAGGTTCAATTAAGCGATTAAATTACATCTCACGACTTCCACAAGATTAAAAAAAATGAACTAAATGAACCACACCCATGACTGAAATCAAATCAATTACATTAATCAACCTAATTTCATGAGAATGGCAGCAAATAAATGCACTCAGATCATATCAGCTGCTCACCGAAACTACACAGTAATTAACTGGCACAACTAATCTCCATCTCACAGAGCACCAAACCATGAGACCATCAGCTCCATCACCCAAACATGTTGCTAATTCTTTTTCTGCTGCAGCACTTTTGTTCCCCTTTCTCGAAGGTGCTCCAGCGTCAAGATTCCAATACATCTCACAAATGGCACTAAAAAAGGGCAGTACCCATTAATTAAATATTGTTAGTTGTCATCAATGTCTGGTAATGCCTCTTTTGAGGCTTGTACAGTAGGAAAAATATTCACTTAATTTGTTTTGTGCTGTAAACAGATTTCTGATTATTGCTAAATTAGCCTGTTTTGTCATTTTGTTTCTGCTGGTGTAACCAAATGGAATGACTTTGTTTTTCTTCATAATGTGCTTAAGACTTGAGCAAGACAGAAAACCTCCACTACCAGACTGTAATAACCAGCTATCTCCACATGGGGGCAACAGTGACCATGAAAGGCAAAGACAACAAAGAAACCAGGGAGAAGGTAAGCCCACTGGATGCAGATCGAACCCGTCCATGGCCGTTGTTTCTGTTCCACTTGGACCCGTTTCTGTCTCGGACTCGAGGAGGCTTTGCGGGGTTGGAGACCGGGTTACGAGGGGGTTTGTATGGGGGAGAGTAAGGCCCATAGCCTGGCCAATCATCATTGTACCTTTCACCATGATCTCCACCCCCTGAGCCACTGCCCTCCTCACCTGGAACAAGGGAAAAGTAATTTCTGACTGATGTGCAGCGTGGAAATAAAAAGAAAGTGCTAAATTTACAATCCAAATCAAGGGTTTAAATTTTACTGATGTTGTTCCAGATCTTCATAATCACCAATACATACTGAGAAAAACCAAGGACTAACTAATACTCCTCATAAGATATACAGACACACAGATAGAGAAATATTGACCGTCAGGAACACTTACTGTCCATGAAGTCCATGTCTTGTCCGCTCTGAGCATGTCTCAGTTTGTTGGTCACCACCCTCAGCTCCATGATCAGCTGTCTGGTCCTTACATCCGGCCTGGCAATATCCACCTCTACCTCAGGGTTGTTGATCTGGCTGACCAGCCCATCACCTGTCACGTCCGGGAGGTACCTGAGTGTGTACACAAACAGGCATTCATGTACAAAAACAGAAAACTGGACGACCATGAACACACATCTTTTCAAAGCAGTGCAAGGCATCTTTGCAATGTAGACATCCTTGACTTAGCTTAGTTTAAAATCCATTTCAGGCCCTTCGCTGCATGTCAACCCCCCTCTCTCTTCCTTAACTTTCCTGTCTCTCTCTCTCTCACTGTCCCTGTCACAATAAAGCCCAAAAATGGCTGAGAAAAAAAAAAAAAACTTGCTGCTGAATGGTTAGTAAATCCCTCCAAACTGTAGGAGCACCTGCTTGTTCAACTGCAATATCTTATGTTTGATTTTTGCATGTGTGAAATTGAAACTACAGTTTTCAAGTACCTTGTCCACCACTGGTTAACATTAAGCTCAGCATCAGCACAGCTTCGTTAAGTTGCTAGCATGGCTGCAGGCACTTTGGCTTGTTTTTGAATTAGTAGCTTTTTAGCGTTTGTTTTTGGGGTTCTTTGTTGGACGGAGGGCTCGCTGGTGATTTTAAAATGGGAACATTTTGACTGATAAACTGCACCAGATCTTCTTAAAACTATATACCAGAATGGCAAAATTATATTTTTACCATTGATATATATAATAAGATGTACTCTATTCCCACAAGCTAATTATCGTAGTAAAACATTTTATACCAGCTGCTCTACCTATTCCAGTCTGGCTACAGTCCCACTTTGTGATTGAAGCTTCCAAGGTGGGTGTACTTTTACATAAAACTGTTGCCTAACAGCTGGAACATCATAGACACAAAATCATCCATTATGCAGACTTGTTTTTCCTACCTGTGTACCTCTCTCACAACACACACACGCACACACACACACACACACAGGACTACACAGTCTCTTTAAATCAGCCTGGATACATGCTGTTGGTCTATATCTGTGTACATAAAAGCAAGCAGACCCACATAGAGAGTATGTGGGTGACTGGTGGTGGCAAAATTAAACAAACTCAAACTCCATCTGTTGCATCCTGCCACCTCTGTACCATCACTCGCTCACTCCTCCCCCGCCTCTACCTATCCCCTCCCTCCATTCCTCCGCTCTGATCTTGCTCACCTCCCCCGGGTCTGCCCATTCCAGCAGCGGTCCTCATTAGTGACGTCGGCAGCCATCTTCTCATCGTTGCAGATGGTGTGTGGGAGGGACACCCAGAAGCCCCGCATAGGCCGCAGTCGTTCCTTTAGCTCAGTAACCTGTGCGGAGGCGGGAAGGAACTGGTTATGAGTCAGACCTGGTTTTAAAGTATCCTTGTTTGGTATGTCTGACTGGAGAAAGCATATGGGAGTTGCAGTGCTGACGTTGGACAAAGTCAAAAAACGGACATGACACTGCTTCTGGGTCAGTTCTTAAACCACATGCCTTTTATGTCTTATAAATTGATATACAGTAAATAACTGCTGTCCCTTTCCTCTCTCCTCTGCTCTTGGTTTTATTTATAGTCCAGCGCTTCTGTCTTGCCAGATCACTCTGTGGTCACAGGAATACTGTCTGGGCTCTGACCGCTCTGTATTATTAGCTTCTTGTACCAAGCTTATTTTACTCCCTCATTTTGTCCGCTTTCCGCTTTCTGCTCAGTTGCTATGACTGAATCCTGATACAAGCACAATAAAAACATATATGACATTCTTGATTACAGTTTCAACATTAATATAGTTAAATCACACGCAACCCAAAAAGGTGAATATTTGAGTACTTAAAGCTGCACTGGTCAGTATTTTGTCTTATAAAGAGCGGCTGAAATTACCATCTGCCAAAAGACAAACCCACACATAATTGTGTGTAGTGACAAACCAAACAGATAATTATCACCCGACTGCAGTTTTCCCTCAGCTTTGCAGAGGCTTGAAGCGTCTTTCAGCCTGTTGTTTTGGTTTTCTTGCCAGTGCTTTAATGTTTTGGTTCACTCTCACTGCTCTCATCAACATTGTTTCCAGACACAGAAGACAAAGACAAATACGCTCTGATAAACGAATTGTAGCTCATTTACATCAGAAAGTACTGAGACATACTGCACACTTTGTCATTATGGGTTATTGAGTGTAGATTGATGCGCAAAAATGTCAATTTTATACATTTAAAATTAAATCTACATCATAAACATGTTTTTAGAAATTCTTTCAAATGTATTTAACTGAATTCTCTCATTTACAAAAGTATTCAGACCCTTAATTCAGAAGTTTGTAATCACAGCTTACAGCAACAAAGTGAAGGGGTGTGAATATTTTCTGAACTCATTGTAGCTGCTGAACTGGAGTTAGTGGAGACCAAAACTGAGGTAGAAAAAAGTGAATATTGAACTTAACTTTGCCACAGTGCCAGAGACACGACTTTAAAATGAATGCTAACGTTGCTCTGTATCAACTGGATGTGCAAATAGTTAACTTTTTGCGAACAAGCTCATCAAAACAACTTTATAAATGTTTATATCTTGTTATGCCAATAAACAATTATGGTTATTGCAGGTTTAATCTGTTCTTAATTGACTATAATAGGGCATGTTTCTTCCTCACCAGTCGGTCCAGGTTGGTGCCTGCAGCAGTGGTGGGTTTCTCTTCAGGGCTGTAGGTGCGGAAAGGCCTCCTGTTTCCCCCCGACTCTTTCGGTGAGCGTTTAGACCGACCTGGAGCAGGCCTGGGGCTTCCACAGCCCTGGAACACCTGAGGTAAGGAACAACAAAGCAACATCACTGTCAACAGCCGCGTCACAACAGCATCTTTACAGTCTAACATAACCTTATCAAAAGATTTGCCAATATAATGAAATACCCACCCTCAGATGTTCCTACAGTGATAATTAGTGTTATCTTAACTTTTCTCACAGAAGTCCTTTAACAACACCCGACCAAACAACAAAAAAGGCCTAAAAATGTAAAGCTCGTCATCAGTAGCTGTTTTTAAGTAATGTTAGAGTTATGGTGGTAAATGAAAGCTGAGAGATGAGCTCTGTGTAGTCAGTGTCTACACTTAGAAATAAATTAATGTGAACTGAAACAAGCAATATATATGAAAAAGGTTCTCCATAGCCTCCACAATTATGCTCTGTTAATGAAAAACAGCAAACGCAGAATGCTGAGCTGTAAAAGCGAGAGATGCCTGTTCCTTAAAGCGCTGTTACCACAAACCAGGAGCTTCTCTGTTTCCATCGAGATGTGGGTGTCTCTCTGGTGGATTAGCTCCTGGGATGCCTGCCATGTTTTAATCATATTGTCAGGCTGTCATGCTCTTCGGGTATAATTCCTGTCATTTTTACTGCATGTTCTCTCATTAAGAAGATTAAAATCAGAATTAAACAATAAGCAATATAGCTGTGACTTGTAAGAGTGATATTTTGAAAATGCTGGATGATGATTTTTATGCAGGCACAAAAGGTTCAGTGAATTATTATTGAATATATATTTCCGCTGAAGAACAGCCAAAATGAAAATTCGGAGAAAGCAATTTTCATCTGCTTGTGCTTATGCTCTCGTTCTTACCTTAGTGGAGATGGTGACACTGTTTTCCTGCATGTGCATGATGGCCTCCGACACTTTCACGGAGATGGAGTCAGCTGCAAGCTCCATGTTGAATGGTCCCTCCAACTTCTCTGAAACCTGGTACAGAGCATCTGATAGAGGAGAGAGGAAGAGACGGAAATAGAGATGGTAAAGTGATGAACCCTGCTATGACCACATTCATCCAAATATTCACTGTCAGGGTTATACAAGCAAAAAAAAAAAAAAAAAAAACTCTGTTGGTGGCAAATTGTAGACCTTGATAAACATCAAGACAATGGCTCCCTGTGTCTGGAATCTCTCAATGGCTAACCAGCTGAAGAGATTTGATTAACATCTGTTTATGGGGCGTTCAGGGAGATCAGGAAGCAAGCCAACATTTTATGCAGAGAAAAGGAGAAAGGAATGGTGGTTGGAGAAAAGGGTACATGAGGGTAAAATGGGCTTGAGTGCAGCAGACATGGATGGAGTGATGAAAGGTGGGAGGAAGCACTACACATAAAAAGAAAGAAAATGCAGGGAATGTGTGGGTTTGATGAAAGGGGAAAGGAAACACAGGAAGACAGATCAATTGAGAAGGAGCAGAGAAGCATGAATGATTAATGGAGGAGGAATTCATTAGGGGAAAAGGAAGTCAAAAGTAAATGAGTGACAGAAGAGCAATAAAAGGATTCTACTTTTAGGTATGCTCAATCTAATAATGATAATAATTCAAAGTGTAGTTAAATGTCATTTAGGTCATAACATCTTTTTTCTTAAGGATCTAAAATCATTGAAAGCAAAGTTATTGTAGCACTTTGAAACATGGGTGCTTTAGCTGAAGTACATATTATACCTAATCCAAAAAAATATGTCTTTCACCTGACCCTAAACCCACTTTAAAACCTATTAGGATGTATTGTTCATCCTACCCTCACCCACCAATGAAATTGTTCCATTCGGTGTCCAGGTCAGCCTGATTGGCTAAGCAGCCCTTCATCACGTTAAGGCACAGGGAGTGGCAGGGCCGCAGGGAGGGCATGCCTCGACACAGTGGGCAGTACCACTGACGCATCAGGCCACGCACACACTCTGAATCTGCAGTCAACTGAAAAAACAAAGCAGTGGGAGTTGTGGCAGAAAGAATTAATAAGAGGGCACAATATTACCATTAGTATTACTGTCTAAGGGAACTTTATATGTTATGTCGGCAGCTCCACAAACCGCTGTTAGCTTGGAAAACAAGCACTTTCATTCCAGCTTTCTCTGGACAAAGTGCATACTCATTGCCAAGATGTTGGTTTTTTGCTCTCAGGGATCAAGTTGAAATTATCCAGATATTTTAATTTGAACAAACTGGTTAGCTACAGGATCTCAACTGTGCCTTTATTTTGAAAAGTGCCAGGCCTATGTCATTAATATTAGAGAAACTCTTCTCTACTGCAGCATCTTTTTAGATTCAGGAAACAGGAATTGTATGTTTAATTTACATAAAAATGACATCCTGGATTAAATATATTACTTCATATGAGTATGATGTAGCTCAAATAAAGTGCTGAAAAAAGCAGATACTAAGAATAGAGAATAGAATACAACTAGCAATAAGAACCAGTCACCTTTGTTGCTTTGTTAACAATATCCCGACCAGTAGCCAAGCCCTGAGACAGTGCTCTGGCAGCAATGAAAGCCCTGGAAACCTGAATGTGAAACCAAAGAGAACAGAATAAGATCATCACAGCTCAATGTGCTCTCTCATTCTTCATAACTGGAAGTATAGCTATACTGGATAGTTATACTGAAGCCATGGGTTTTCTCAAAGTGTCCATGTCAGCGCTGTATTGTTTTATCACAAGGCACACACTTGTACGCGTAGTTTGCGGGGCACATCTCCAAATGGCTGCAGCTGTTCGGCGTGTTTGCTGACACACTCCAGGTAATCCTCACTGAACTGATACTGGGGGTTGACGAGTGAGAAGACCCGCTCCACCAGTCTGGACCAGAAGTCTGACAGAACCTCTGTCAGACTTACACTGCCCCCTGTTGACAAAAGAGCAACTATGAGGAACCTGCCAGCATCAGCAAACAATGTCTGTAATCTGAAAAATAAAAAACATTTCTGAAAGACAGCATCTTATTACGAGGCATTTCAATGTCAGCAAAGTGGATGTACAGGGCTTTTTTTTCTTTTCTTTTTTAATCTAAACCACAATATGCTTTTGCACTGTGCTACTATGATGCCCAAAAGGGCCAAGTTAAAGGAGTAGTTCACCCAAAACTAAAAAGCCAGTCATTATCTAGACACTGCCATGTCAGCTGATGCTTTTAAAACAACCAAACACACAGTGAGCTAGGCACAGAGAGCTAACCTGGAGAGAAGTAATGAAATAGATAAATAAAGCATATTGCATCCATTAAATTTCTGCTGGAGTATTATAACGCTCAGGATATGTATCCCATGCAGTGCTTCCTGTCCTACGGCTGTAGAACGTGCATGCAATTTCAATGTTTTTAATTTATTTAATTAATGTTAATAATAAGACATTTTAGGTTTTGTTTGCTGCAGTATTTTTCTAATTTCTTACTTTAAATGTGCTTGGGTGCTTATTAAGTCTCTCCACATTTGACAACTGGCAGACATGATTCTGAATATGCGACTCTCCAATCTGTAGTCTACTATACAGCCTCAAATTAGCCGTCCATGCTGTTTGGCAGACAAAGACAGGTTGACTAAGCAGCAACAGCCTGCACAAAGACTCGCCAGCGAGCGGCTGTCATGCCAAAACAGAGCGATCCGGAACAGAAATAGAAACAGTCTGGCGTCCGTGGGATTCCAGGTCTCTTTTTTCTCATTTTTTTTCCCAGTTCTTTTTTTTTCTCCAGTTTGGCATGTCAGTACTCCTTAAAAGACAATCCTGACTCTTTACTGTTGTCCCAGGCTGTTGTGGATTTACCACAACACAGGGATGGACTGATAAAACCAAACTAAACTAACAGTGCAACAGGGGATCATCACAGCTCTCACTTTGACCAGATCACCAGGTCTTTGAAAAGATTTCTCTGCATTTATTCATTCATTGTCGTGCTGATAGTACAGAGCCCAAGTTGCTTCCCTGAATAAATGTCCTCTAAAATTTGCTTGTTAGCATTCATTTTTATTTTGATGCAAAAAAAATACAGAAGATGTTTATTGCATCATACCAATTCAGAGAGTGTTGAATGAGAGTTAATAGAAGGTGGGTTAACCTGGGTTTTAAATACTGTACTGCCTAAAATGTCCAGAACTGTCATTCGTATTTTGCCTTTATTTGACATTTCAGAGTGGAGACTGACAGAAAATATGGCAAGGGAGTAAGGAGAAGACCTGCAAAAAAAAAAAAAGGGTCACAGCTAGAAATGTGGACATTGCAATTACACAGCATGCATCTTAGACCACAAAACCACCAGGATGCCCCTAATTTTATTGATTCATGTAGCAAATCCAATCCTAACCAAATCCTAACCGGTACCACTTTGTAAAAACCATTAGACTATCTAAATGCATAAAACCATAATTTGAGTTCCTTTTTTTGAAATCTCATCTTCTATTAACATTGTTGGCTGTGGTGAATTAGGTCACTGAACTAACCAGAATAATATCTGCGGAGCTCCACAAACAGCTCCTGGAAGACGTGTGCATTCTGGGTGAAGAGACGGCCGTAGGTCTTGGTAAACATCTGGTTCATAGACTTCTCTGATAGGTCTATAAGCTCTCTGAAGAACTCTGCAGGGAGACAAAAAAAAAAAGCAGAAGCAGGTTACATATCAAACTGTCACCCAACTTCTTTTCCTCTAATATCTTGGCCAGGTTTCTATGTAGGCACTCAGTCACACACCCCACCCCCCCATCCCCTCCCTCTCAGATTAACAGCTCATAGGGACAGTTACATCAGATCATGCACTCTGGTAAATGAGTGTAACAACATGTACTTTATTTAAAATCCATCTTATAGACTCATATTCAGTCTCCCACTCCTTCAGCATTTTTAAATGATTCATCACATGCATTATATAAAAGGATGAGGAGGGAAAAAAGGTCTTAGCAGTCCAGAGCAGGTGGGAGGAGGAAGTGTACATTCAGCTCTGTGCTGTGGCTGCTACAAACCTGCAGCCGTACAGACAGAATATGAGACAATATGGACGAAATTAGTCATTAAAACTCTCCTACACTGACAATTATTTAAAGGGCCACTCCACCAATTTTACACATGAAGGGGAGTTTAGTGGCCATGCATAGTCCTACTGTGAAAGCCTGTGAAAACTGTCTTCTATAGCTCTGAATCAAGCTTTTTAAAGTAAAAAAAATAACGCTGATGATGTCATAGTGATGTCATCAGGGTTATCTCAGCTTCGAGACTACAAGTTTTTGACAAAGCCTGTGATAAAAACTGGAGGTGTGGAGTTTAAGAAATGTAGGCAGGAAGGGTGCAAATAAAGACAGCATTACGTTGCATTATGGGAAATGTAGGATGCAGTGCTTCTGGAACTTAAGGGACTAATGTCAGAATATCTCATCCTCTGTTGCTTCAATTGTAACCCTAATTTTTATTATCTATCTCCTGTGAGTCCCCACACTTTATGAAACTGCAATAGCTGTCGCAGTCTGGAATATTCCTTTAATGTCAGCAGTTCTCATGCATTGATTAAACATGGATATGAATCATACTAGGATCTTTGCAATATGTATGCAGTGCAGCGCTTTTAGCTGCCAAAGTCAATTTTGTGGCACAGATATCTGACCATCTGAGAGGAACTGTGCAGTACGAGATCTTAAATAAGTTTTTAATCAGCTGTCACTCATTGCTGCAAACTTGGTAGATAGGGGAGTGTGAGATGAAGACCAACTGAGTGCAGTTTTTTTTCCATCAAATGTACCCACTGTGGCTGCAAAAAGAGGAAGGATTTTTTAACCAATTTCAAACCAGGTAATGATCCCATTAAATATAATAACTGTACAAGCTTCTGAGTGGGCCTCTCACCATCAAATCTGCGGTGTCTCTGGGTGAAGGTGGTCAGAAGGAACTGGCTGTTGTCTTCAACGGCTCTGAGGAAGTCCCTATCACTCTGAAGCGCCAGCGTCTCCTCCATCTGACTGGAGCAGCAGGTGTAGTCCTGAGGACAGAGCCGCAGGTGCTCACCTGGAAAATAAAACCAGGCCAGCAGAGAAAGAAAGGTTAGGAACGATCACACACTCAGAAACTTATGTGGATACATTTGATTGTTTTGGTTCAATCATAACATAATGTTTTTGCTTTGAATCTGCAAAAAAACAAACACTTTGGGCTTTATCTTTACATTTAAAAGTGCTATATGGCTACAAATAAAGTCATTATTAATACCTCAACAAAAAACAAGAGCTACTCTCAATAACGTCAGTGGATCTATTCCCAGATCAAAACAGATGTTTTTAGTGAAAGAGTCAATTCCTCCACTTATCAGTCTGTTTTGTTACTATAGGGAAATCTTATCAAAGATAAGCTTTTGATGAAAAATTGTAATTTCCCTGCATGAATTATTCAGCTTCAATCTGTCTTTCTTTGTCCGCTCAGGTTGGGTCTTTGATATGTCAGAGGTAATGATATGCAAATGACAACCAGGAGGGAAAAATAACACACAGCATTCAAAACGTGGTGCAGGTTTGAATTCTTTGTCTCTATAATTTTACATCCACCATGAATATTACTACAATTAATGCAGTTGAAAGTCTCAGTCCCAACTCCACCCTCGCTGATGTTACTCACTGTCTCTTTTGTTCTCTCTGTGTGTCTCACTATTAGCCCTCTCTCATCCCTCTATTTCCATTTCTAAACTGCCTCGCTTCATCCTTTGCTCTCCCAGCCATCTGCTCCCCTGGCCCACGGGACAGTGAGCCAAGACTCAGGCAGTGATAGCCCAACACACACACACACACACACACACACACACACACACACACACAAAATCAATCAATATTGCAGTTTTTTCAGTCACTCACACACACACAGCAGAATTACCTCAAAGTAAATCCTCTGAATTAACATACATTTCACTCAGAAATATTACTCTTTATATTCAAAGCTCCAGATCTGTCTGCGGGTAGCCTCACACACACACACACACACACACACACACACACACACACACACACACACACACACACACACACACACAGCACACACACACATTCCCTTTAACATACTAATCCTCCAAGAAGTAGGTTACATCTTCAGCCACTCAAGTGGCTCCATCATTTGCTCACATGGTCAGACATTCATATTTTAACAAACCGCCTACTATCTACTCCAACTCTCTCCTCATCTCCTCTATCCCACCCCCTCACCAAAACTTCCAAATATCAAAAATCCAACTGTTTGTAATCCACATTATATCTTTTCATTCAGCAGATAAGATTATCACCAATGAACAGAGCCTATGGGTATATGCAGGGATTTAACAGTGGGCCAGTAGGCAAAGACTAATTAGGGCGAGGTTCTTTGTTGCACCGGTGTTGGCAATTTGCTCATCCCCTTAATCATCCTATTTAAACAGCACAGAGGGGAGGAGGGGGCGGGTGTAATTTGTTTTAAACCACCATGCATCGTTTCTCTTGAGGAAAACTCACCATGATATTCCTACAGGGTGTTTCTGGTGCTTATTAGTGAGTTTCGAGGCAACCTGTACTTTCTTTATATCACTTTGTTATAGTGATTTGTAGTGTGTCTGGGATATTTTTATTTATTATTTTTCTGCTAAAATATTGATATAATATTGACCTAATGATTTGAGGAGTCTTTGTGTTACCGGCCAGAGAATTTATGGTGACCTTAGTGGGCATAATGGTAATTTAATCCATGTCCATGAGACAAAGTAGAGCATGCTGACGCGCCTACATCTCTGCTGCAACATGCATCTTACATTTTATTGTAAACTTGACTTAAACAAATATTTCTTTGGGAGAGTGAGTCCCAAAAACTGCCTGACTGCGTAAATTGTCCCCACCGGAGACTAGGTGCAGAGTCTTACCGGAGATCTGAGTCAGCGGAGCGATGTCTGTGCCGTACCCCTTCTCCGCGTACACCTGCCGGGTGTCGGCGCAGCTCCTCCCAGCAGCAGCCACTGGGCTCCGGATCCCTGACAGAGCAGCGACCGTGCAGAGCAGCACCAGCAGCGGGTACCTGGGGAAAGATAGCCGGGTATCCATCCTCACGGCAGGACTCAGAAACGTACACCAATGGAGGGGATGGGTTTATATAGTCTACAAACAGGATGCAGCAGCTTATAAATGATTGAATGAATGACTGGCCGGTTTGGATGAACGGAAAAGTAAAAAGAGTAGTGTCCCAAATAGTCAGTCTTTAGAAACAGCCATAGTTTTCCCGATAAGTGCAATGAACCGACGCATCCGGACCGGGTTTTTACATCACACACACGTTTCCATCGACTGTGTCCCGTTAATTTGTCCTTCCTGGGAGATCCGCTGATGTACGTAAGTGTAAAGGGAGTGCGAGTGGGGCACTCCCGTTCCTCAGCATCTTCTAACAAACTCCGTCAAATCCACGGGAGTTAGCTGGGAAATACCGGAAAGGTGGCTCATTTCAAAATAAAAGCAGAGGCATGTTTATTTGCATAGCCTTGTTCCAACAAGGCAAGTCAAAGCCTTTTCTGAAAGTGTAAAAATTCAAAAGGCAATATTAAAAAAAATAATAATAATACATGTACTCAATTAGAAATTTATACACCAATTATACAGTGCAGTGTGTTCCAAATTGGGTTTTTGTCTGCATTTTAGAAGAGCAGAATTTATGGTTAGGGACAGACATTTCCACCAGATAGTAAATAAGGTTCAAGGTAACCCCTAGTAATATATTCAAGATGAGCAACTTTGTAGTCAGTTTCATTGTCACACAGGAAATATAAGAAAGGAAAGATTTATTTATATAATTCAGGACTAATCCCATTGAGGGATTAATGTGTTATGCCCCTGCGCATGGATGGATTACTGTACAGCCTGCTGGGCACAGGCCCAGGGGGTCCAAGGGTATAGAAGGGCCTCTGCTTGAAGGGACTTTATATTTCTTGTTGGCAAATCAATCAAATGACCACAAACAGACTACGATAAGACACAAAAATGACTACAAAGACCCAAAACGACTACAAAGGGATGAACAACAACCCCAAAGAGATTCAAAACGACTTGAGATACTACTATAGAGTGACTCAAAATGACAGCAAGGAGAGAAAAATTGCCATTGCTTCACTATTTATAGTTATGTATCTCTTTCAGTCTGGATCTCTTGTTCCTTCATAGCAAGGTATGGGGGCCTCTTACTGTGCCCATGCATCCACTGTGTTGTAATCATTTTTGCTAGTAAGCATTGCAAGGGCAATAAATATTTTATTTTGAAGTATCGGACCAGAAGTTGTATGTTTCACCCTGGCTTGTTTGACTCCGGCCATAGCCCATCAAATACAGAACAATGGACCGTGCGGAGGACCAACAGAGGAGAGAGGGGTGAGGAGCCTGCGGTGACGGGGCGGGGAGCAGCTGAGCCAACCACCTCAGGGTCCTAAAAACTGGACAGACACAGACAGACAGACACAGATCAGACAGACTGAAAGAGCACACACGGATACAAAACTATATATATATATATATATATATGACATAAAATGTAGAATTTTATAGAAGAAATATCCATACGAAGAGTCGGGCAAATAAATATTTTACAGTTGTGTTCCTATACTATTCAGGAGTAGTTCAATTGGAAAAGAGTGAATGACGGTGTATTATGATTGACCAATGATAATTAAGTGACCCTCTGAAAGGACCAATCACCTTCTGAGCTGAAGAGGCGCTGGCCAATCAGCATCCAGAATCACTTGACATACTTTTCCGCGCCCTTGTGTCTGACCAGGTAATGACAAGAGAAAAAAATCACGATAAATCAGCCTCCGAAGAAAGGAACATATCGTAGTAATTGTACTATCAGGTGGTAAAATTGTGCAATCATCATTCGGATAATGGTTATTGAATAATTTAGTTTTAGTAGTTAGCTGGATACGGTAAAATGTCTTCTGTTCTAGGGATCCTCTACTATGAGTAATTTCCGATCCATTATCGGAAAAGATTTCTTTAACGAAGATTTGGTCCCATTTGTGAAAAGATATGTCTGTAAAAAATGTCTGTTGGTTGGACTTATTAGTTAGGTCATTGTTAGTCGACCAAGTCCGATAATCGACGTTTGAAATACTGTAAATGAGGTTGTATACGTAGCTAGCTAGCTAGTTTTATCAAATGTGCTAGCTAG
The DNA here is from genome assembly GCF_002260705.1 of Seriola dumerili. NCBI lineage: Eukaryota > Metazoa > Chordata > Actinopteri > Carangiformes > Carangidae > Seriola > Seriola dumerili. The sequence continues at coordinate 6,537,949 of NW_019174586.1, forward strand.
TTTTGCTCTTGTAGCTAACTTTAAGTTTTTGTCCTCCTTCACCTGAAACGTGTTAGCAAAGACCAGCTAACCAGCAGTAGCACGCCGTCCCTGGAGCCTCCTTCACCCAAAATGGCAGCTGGAGACTCTGTTTTGGACAGGTAAAGTTATTCAAACCCAAAGTTAATCCTACTCAGCCATCTGAATGTTTCAGCTTAACTCCACAGACTCGTATCACAAAGTAAAACGTTCATGCACAGTTGTTGAACAGAGTTGATATGTGATATATGAAGTATGGCATCTATCAGTAGCACATAAATGATGTAAAATTGTGTCCACAAATGAACAGAACCTAAACAATTTGTTATTCTCTTAAAAGAAAAGGAGATGTCAAAGATGGCACATTTTGCAAAGCATTTGCATCTATAGCAGCCAAAACTGCACAGCAAAAAGTAATAAATGATACCCCATGTGCAACAACTGAATGTTTGAATGATTTGTTGATGCTAGGCTTTCTATTGATTCCTTTTTTGTCTATTAGTCTTGAGGAGTTGGATGATTTCTCAGACTCTGGCAGTGATTATGAGGCCACAATAAAACCCACTAAGCGAAGGAAGCCGGTAGTTCCTGGACCTCAGGTGAATTATCTTATTTACTTTCACTAGTTCCTGCTTATTTAGATGCTACTCATTTACATTGATCACCAGGGAGTAGATCAGAGAGTAGCTTATGCTTTTGTCAAAGTATTATTTTTTATGGTATTGAAACAATCTGTATCATTGTCAAACATCTCTCAGTTCTTGTAAATGATCAAAAAGGCTTAACTGAAGTCATGCAACAGTGAGATCGCTGTTTGATTCAAGCCTGCACCATATCTTGCCACACCTACCACTACTTCAGTTGACCACATCAATTCACTTTAAATCCCCTGCTGAGCTGCTCTTCCATCTCTCTTTCATCTCAAGCCACCCAAGAGACCCAGGCGTAAAGCTGCATTGAGGGCGACATCCAGCCCCAGCAGTAGCCTCAGCAGTAGCCCCATCCCCACTCCTCTAAACCCCTCCCTGCAGCAGCAGCACTCCCAGGGGACATCCAGGCAGGTCTCTCACAGACCTGTGAGTAGAGTGAATGAGGGGAACCAGGGTATCAGTGCAGAGGATATCTATGATGCAGTTCGCTCTGGAAAGAGTGCTATGGTGGTAAGCAAACACTCAGCTGAAGAACATGGAAGGAAGGGGGAATGGTTTGCAGCGATAAACACATGAAGGGAGGGAGGTGTTGAAGGAGGTATGTGTAATGAAAAGAGAAACAGCCCTCTAAGAGCTTACCATGAGACAGATTATCATGTGCTGTCAGTGGCTGACTGATGTGACCCTACAGAATTGCCTTTGATACGCAAAGAGGAAGGAGTAGTGTAGTCAATGATTGACAGCACATGTCCATCCCAACTATTGTTGTCCTATACCCAGTCTCCTCTGGGTAAAGACTAGAAAAGAGGGACCATATAACAATAGAAAGACAAAAAAAAGTGTGGTGATCAGTAATAAAAAAGAGTCTGTCACTACAGAATAGAACAGCAACACAATGCAGGTGGTGATTCTAGGTGAAGCCCCACTCTCATACAGCACATCAGCAAACCTAGTAAATAGCAGTTTGAGAAATTCAATAGCATCTCGAAGGTTCCTCAGTTTTTGGCTAAATTTTACTCCTTTTTTTTTTACATTGCATTTACTGCATTTCAAATGTACACTATTATTAATACAACAGATGCTCTGAAGGAGTGTCTTTGTATGTATAATCGTGCTACGGTTGACAAAAATGATTATGCAAAGGAGTTGGTGAATAAAACTGGAAGGCCAGAAATATAAGGGGAAGAAAAAGATGGGGCATGCACACGCACATATGTTACAAAGTAAAACACAAAAGACCAGTGGTTGGAAGAAAGGTTAAAGCTGAACTCGATAATGTTATTCAAACGATATATTATTATCATATCCATCTGCTCTTTGATCTGAGTGCAGCATTCTGATTGGTTGCTATCTCTATGTCAATCTTAAGGCAGTGGTGGACGAATGGCTGGACAGCTACAAGCAAAACCGAGAGGTGGGGCTGCTGGTGCTCATCAACTTCATTGTTCGGGCCTGCGGATGCAAAGGTCAGAGGTCAAGAGGGAGGCCAGGAGATGAGAGGTGGGGGGTGTGGGTCAAAGTTGAACAGATTATCTTTTCAATTTCAGCTCAGGCAATGATCAGCAGTCTGCTATTGATCTCCTGCTATGCTAACGATGCAGTGTGTAAGGGCTGTGCTAATCCTCTGTCCACTGACAACACATTATATCAATATTTGTGAGGGTGCAGTGAAAACGAAAAGAAATCATATCATGTAATTAAACTTTTGAAGAACCAGCACTGTTGTATCAGTATTCTTATCTTAGTCCACTTTAATTCCTAATGTGGAACATTGTGTTAACCTTTTATTCTTTTGTGCAGGTGTGGTTAGTAGAGAGATGTTTGACAGCATGCAGAATGCTGAGATCATCAGCACACTAACTAAGGAGTTCAGTGAGGTGAGAAAAGAAAAACACTTGTGCAGATATAGTTCATGTTCGTTTAAATAAATCCTAAAAATGAATATTATTATTATTATTATTATTATAGATCAGCAATTGCATTTAGGGTTAGTCATCCCTTCTGTCTACTAATAATCCTGCTGGAGTTAGTTGAGAAAGTCGAATGACCTCCATATCCCAGGAGATTATCATCTGAAGGATGGAGTACAGTGTGATGGAACACACTAATTAATCTCTAAATACTGATAAATGGACACATTAATGAGTTAATCACTTTGTTTCGCTGCCGACATAATCGTCATTAGCAGAGCAAACCACAGGCTTCCGCCTCAAATAACTATACTAAGCACAGTGTAAGATGTTTCCTCCATTTCTTTTGTTACCTGTCTTCCTCCAGGATTCAGTGAACTACCCTCTGTCCACTTCAGGCCCCCAACAGAAGCGTTTCAAAGCCGGCCTGTGCGAGTTTGCTCAGGTTCTGGTGCGCTCCTCTCAGAATAGCCTCATTTATGATGAATACCTCTTCCCCTCCCTGCTGGCCCTGCTCACTGGCCTGTCTGACTCCCAGGTCCGAGCCTTCAGGCACACCAGCACCCTCTTTGGTAAGCATATTGGTACAATACAGGTGTCTAAAACAGAAAAGTATTCTGATTTCACAGGGGAGCTTTGAGGCTACACTCTTTGATTGGTAGTTTTCACTTTTGTATATTAGTCACTGAAGTCACTCGCTTTAGTTTGAAAACCTGCACTCCATGCCTGTGATACCAGAGGTTTTAGCTTCTCCGGGCGGCAGAACAAATTGCTCCTTTCAGCTGACATCTGTTTTAAGTTCTTTTGTTTTTCCAGAATATACTCATCCTATACAGCTTGCTTTTGTTGTTTCTCACTGTATTCTTTTGCAGCCCCTGCTTAACCATGTAATTAGTTCCTTTCTTACGACCAAATCACCAAATAAAATTCAACAGCTTATCCATAATATGATTAGTACTGTACTTTATTGTCAAGGATTTACTTTCTATACTGCTGTTAAAAAGGCTTCAGTCACCAGTTGAGGATTTTTATGGCACATAGTTTATAACCTGCTCCATAAACACGGACTGTGAATTTACCTCTTGGGTGCTACATACTTCTAAATTAAAACTGTAAAATCTGTTGAAAAAATGAATACCATGAAGTGAAAACTGGCATTTTAAAGAGGAAGCCAGGGTTTGGCTTCAGCCAAAAGGGCAGGACATGAAGGGTTTTCTTGTTTGTTTGTTTTTTAAGGATTCATTCAGTTTTTTTTTTTTTTCTTCAATAACTCCATGCCAGTGAAACCTCCCAGACTGACCTTGTTAACCTCTATTTTCTTTTTTTATTTAGCCATGAAGCTGATGACTGGGGTGGTGGAAGTAGCTGTGCTAGTGTCTGTTCAGCTGCAGACCACCCAGCGGCAACACAACACTGAGAGCAGCAAGAGGGCACATGACAGAGCCTCTGACAGACTGGAGGAGCTGCAGGCCACCATCAGTGAGGTAACACATATATACACACACACACACACACACACACAAACGCTGGCATGAGTGGAGACACAGTCACTCTTACATAAACATGCAGGTCAGGACATTAAAGTGACATTGACCTTATGAGGAAAATCTTGGAAGTTTGTTTTAGGATACAAAGGACACAAAGGACAATGAGAGGACCAATGTTTTCTCAATTGTTAACAGTGATCAAACTGAAATATAGATATATAAGATATGTTTTGCCTGAAACCCCTCTAAACAGTTTCAAATAGGTTCTTGGCAACGTGCTTGTTAGAAACAGTTTTTTTATTAGCTGTGTGGTTTGAAATTCCTCCCCCTACTTGTCATGCATTGTAAAACACAGAAATTCTGAGAAAGACAGGAGCCTTTATATCAGGGACAACAGATAATGCATGCTTTAAGTGTCATTATTAAAACTGATAAAGTAGCATTAGGAGTAGAACAAAAGATACTTTTGTATGATTTTTTTTTTTACTCCTTAGTCGCTATAAAATCTGGAAAAAGTTGGACATGAGGAACATTTTAGGCTGTGATGATTGGTCTTCAAAGCAACAAAGATGATTGCCTCAGCTGGAACACACACTGTAAAAAAACGGATGAAACATGTGGACAGGAGCCCGGGTGACTTGGCTACTGATTTATTCACAGTCCTGGTTGTACATGTCTATATGCATTTGTTTCGCATGTATGTGTTCTAGCTGTGGGAGAAAAGAGAGGAGCTTTCCTCCATGATGAACGGTAGCTTCCGTGGTGTGTTTGTGCACCGTTACCGGGATCGGCTGCCTGAGATCCGGGTGGCATGTATTGAGGAGCTTGGCAAGTGGCTGAAAACGGACCCTGAAGACTTCCTGAATGATGGATGTCTCAAATACCTGGGCTGGACCTTGCACGATAAGGTTGAACACACACAGGACAAGACAATTGAAACTACATTACAAAATAAAGTGTTCTTAAAAGTGTAATGTCTTTCATTTATTTCCTGATTTCCCATGACCGGCAACAAAACGTAACACAGCAGTAGCACCTTTCTGTCTGCAGCTCTCTTCAGGCCAGCAGTGAAAACAACAGTGACAAGGACTGCAGTGTGTGGGGAATTGTGCAGTACAGACTGAGCCACTTCTTATTTTATTTTCATTCGTAACAGGCTTTGACAGCCCCTCATACCAGACACAACTGTAGACCAGCTGCGCACAGACACAAGAAGGATCACATACACACTTGCACAAAGAGAAGTGTTCACTGTGAACAGACTTGGGAATTAGTCTGTATGCAGGTTAGAGAAAGTGTGTTACTGTACTCTTCTTTTTTCCCTTCCCTTAGCAAAGTCCAGTGCGTATGCAGTGTGTGCGTGCCCTGCAGGGTCTGTACCAGGAGAAGGAATTCATTGGCCGCCTGGAGCTTTTCACCAGCAGATTTAAAGTGAGGCATCCCTCTGGATTGGGCTCACACCTCATTTAATTCCTCTTTTCTCCCTCGTTTTTTCCCCTATGTCTGTCTGCCTCAGCATCTCTCTTTAATCTATTGTTTCAGCTTATTGTACTGTTTTTGTTTTGTTGCCTGCCTATGTCTCCCTTCCCAGTATTTTGTACTCCCTCCCCTTATTTCCTTTCCTTTTTTTTTTTCCCCGCCATTCCTGTTTTGATGGTCTGGTCTATTCCTTTGTCTGGGTTTGTTAATTGCTGCTGGTTACTGATGGTTAATAAGCTCTTCTCAAACACATAAAAACCCTCCTAAGCCGCATGTGCTGCAGCAGATAAATGGTTTTCATGCCACGGCTTTGTGTCTAATCATTGGGTTTGTTTTTCCCTGCCTATGCCCCCCTTCCCAGTATTTTATCCCCCCCCCCCTTATTTCCTTTCCTTTTTTTTTTTCCCCGCCATTCCTGTTTTGATGGTCTGGTCTATTCCTTTGTCTGGGTTTGTTAATTGCTGCTGGTTACTGATGGTTAATAAGCTCTTCTCAAACACATAAAAACCCTCCTAAGCCGCATGTGCTGCAGCAGATAAATGGTTTTCATGCCACGGCTTTGTGTCTAATCATTGGGTTTGTGCGCGTGCATGTGTGTCTGTGGGTGTGGGTACATTGATGCATGTCTGTGAATGTCCTATTTATGCCTGTTTATTTGCTTGCATGATTGTGCATTTGTCTGTGTGTCTGTGTGTGTGTTTAGGAGAGGATGCTCAGCATGGTGCTGGACAAGGACACAGACGTGGCAGTGGAAGTGGTCAATCTGTTGCTGCTGATCCAACAGTGAGGGGTTTTTCTGTCTCTGGTGGCTTCTCTGTGGCGCTATTTCCAACATACAGTGCAGGCATTTCATTTTAGGAGATCAAGACATGCCAAAGATAGTAAATTTTACTAATACAATTTCAAGCGCCTTTTCATCTTTTCTGCATAGATATTTTTAAGCTTTACTTACAAAAAAGATATATTCAGTTGCAGTTTAGAGCATTAGTTATAATGCTAACTAAATCTTTTTGCTGAATCCAGTTAGTCTTTGCACCATATATACCATACTTCATATGGGTAGTGTTGGTTTAAAGGTTTGAAGCTTTTGCGTCAAATCCCTGAATGAGAGACTCTTCAAGATGCCTGAGTAAAACATTTCAAGTGAAGCAAATATATCCTGGTTGTTCACATTTGTGCTCTGCAACAATAATACAGCTTCTCAACAATAGATGTGAAATTGTTACTAATGACTGTGATAACACTCTTTGTTATGATTTTTTATGATTCACAACATGAGTCGTGATCTCTCACGTTGGCCAACACCTCACACAACTGACTCAAGTCACATGTTAATTAGATGTTTTAAAGATTGATGAACAAGAGAGATGACAGAGTGGTAATGAAATTCAAGATCTGGAACTGCTGGTTATTAAAGGTCTGTTTTAATTAAAAATTAAAAAATATTGTTTAAAAATCCTATCGTGCAAGAAAATTTCTGTCAAAAATCAAAACAAATCACTTAACAAGAATAAGTCCAGTTCTTGATGAGAAAGAGATTTTCCACATTGTATTTTTAATGTGACACTAATTGACTTGTATGTGTTTGTATTTGTCCACAATGCAGGAAGACAGAGGAAGGCCTGGGTGAAGATGAGTGCGGCCACATCTATCCTCTGGTATACGCGTCACACCGAGGCCTAGCATCTGCAGCCGGCGTCTTCTTCTACAACAAGTACACTTTCATCCTTCCTTTCCTCACATTGTCAGACTAATGTGCAGAGTGGTAATGTTTTTCTTTTAGGGTGTTTTTTGTATGTGTGACTCATTCTGTATTTGACAACCTTTTTCTAGTGCGGTTTGTGGTGTGATTACGTTATTTTATTGCCGCCTGCATGTGGAATCAGACTTTCTCATCATCCGCAGTTACTCATTTCTATATTTTTGGTTGATATAATTTGAAGATTATTGTTTGTGTGTGTGTCAGGCTGAAAAGTATGATTGCCAGTGACAACCAGGAGAATGAAAAAAGTGGCAATGCAGCCTTCTTTCAAATCCTCATCTCCTTCTACATCCAGAGTGAGGTAGAAGGACATTTCCTACTCTCTTTCTCTCCCCCTTTGTTTGAAAGTAGAATAATTTGACAATGTGATAAAATGCGCATATAGATAATCTGCTCTAACTCCTTTAGTTCAGTCTTTTGTTCTATATTTTGCCTGAATATAAAATTGAATAATGTTTGAATATATACAGAAGTCAGATATTTTTTCTGGCAGTGTGATTTTAAGGAGCACAAACAGATTGACCAAAAAAGCTAAAATAATGGGATCCAAAGTAAACTCCCACCAATGTTTCCTACAGGACATTTGCAGTTATGTTTTCATGATGAAAAGTAGACTAATAATAAACATTGTTTATACTCCTCAAATGATGTTTTATTGAGACTTTGCTATGAAATGCTACAGTGGACACAAGACTTAGCAGGAGATCTTATTTTCACAACAGCAACAGCAAAACATCCAATTACATCTTAAATTCTGAATGATGGAGTATAGTTCAGTAACGCACCGGTGCTGTACACCTGAGGTAAAAGAACTCATTCACTCTCAACAGTTTCATGAGCACGGGGCGTACCTGGTGGACAGTCTGTGGGATGTGGCAGGGTCCGAGCTGAGAGACTGGGAGACTATGACGGCGCTCTTGCTACAGGAGGCTGGTGAGAGGAATGAAATGAGACTGTGTAGACACGATAAGCAGTCTGAGCAACACTCACTGCTGGGTATGGACTCATGGAGTCAGTGCAGACAGCCCAGCTTAACGTAAAAGATAATTCTCATGTATCATCACAGTGCAAATAAAAACATCAAATTTGCTCCGTCTTCCAACTTGTGCTGCTCCGTCTCTGTTCCCTGCTCTGTGTTGTCTCAACCATCACCCACTCAGTTCTGCTCCTGTCTCTGCCTCTCTGTTGTCAGGTCTGGTGTACGAGGAGGAGGGGGCTCTCATAGACCTGATGATGTGTGCCATCAGACAGGCAGCACAGGCAACCCCACCTGTTGGGAGAACTCAGGGCAAGAAGGTGATGACACACACAGACACACAAATACACACATAATTCTCTGTAGTTTTATGGTTTATGGCACGGTGGAGCTTGGGGGTGAGAGAAATATCATTCTTTGTTTTTACCTCTCTACTCACCTATCATACAAAAAGTCATAGTTCTAAAGCTACAGTATGAAACTTTCTGGTCTGGTTTATTTGTCTGAATATGTGTTTCCACTGACTAATACTAGATTTCCTCAGTCTCAGGCTAGATCACATTTTAAGATGGATGGTTAATTACAGTGAATGACAAGTGCTGGGCATGAAATGTTGCACGTTGTTTGAAAGAGTGTTATTTTAGTACAGTGAACATATTCATTTAATTTCTGGTCATTTATATGGGAATATTCAGAACAACAAAGTATATCAATATGGATGCCCAACAGCCTCTAATAGCACAGTTTACTGACCTCTTATATGGTTCCATGAAAATATTCAACCACATAATTCATAAACATTTCAGGTTTTCCGGTGCAGTGGTGGTAATTGTCCCGTCTGTGGTCATGTAACTTACACATGTGAAACATAGTGGACGCACTTACAATATGTGCCTTTTTTCATCTGCGCACATGTGCATGTAAATGTCGTGACTGATTGCCTGTTCCCGCTCACTGAGTGTAAATGTGTGATTAGATCTTGAGTATGAAGGATAAGAAGATGCAGGAACAAGACAAGAGACGCATCACTACTCACTTCATCCCTTTACTGCCACAGCTACTGACCAAGGTACACAGCCACAGTTCACTTAACATACTTGATACTGCAGGTTGTTTAATCCAGTACGTTATACACAAAGGGTTAAAAGTGCTTGGCAGTTATTTTAAGTGCCCACCTTAGTTTCTACACTGAAGAGTAATTCTGTATTAATGTCATTGTATATTAGAGGTCACATGACTATATCAAATACGTTTGATTTGTTTTTTTGTTTTTTTTTATTTTGAAATACTGAGCTTGTGCTATATGCTGACCTGCAGTACTCAGCAGATGCAGGGAAGGTGAGCCTCCTTCTCAAAGCTCCCCTCTACTTCGACCTGGAGATGTACAGCAGCGCTCAGTGGCTGGAGAAGGTAGGAGGACTGGAAGTGTGGAAAGGCAATAGAATTTCCCTAAATAAATGATTGAAAGTCCTTCTTTTTTCATACTGTGATCCAATACACACTTTAATATGCTGTCTTTCTAAAGTATATTGCTGAGATGGTAGTCTAATACGTCAAGGGAAAAAATTAGAACAGAGGGGAAAAAATAGAAGGAACTGAGCCGCTGGCGCTCAGACATTTTTTAATGATTTCTGTCCTATTTAGGGTTTCAGAGTTAATCTGGTCTGATGACTTGCATTGTCATATTAATAACACAAGGGAACAGTAAATGACAAATGGTTATTTTAAACTAATTATTAGAGGAAATAAACAAATAAAACAAATTGGAACAAAAACTAACCTGCTGGTCAGGGACCATGGGAATTTTCAGTTAATGAGCTCACCTGTCGCAGGTTGGTGATGGGGTGGGCACACAGTGGACAACAGCAGGCGTGTAAATAAGATAAAGTAGATAGACACTGTATTCTGTTGTAAAAGGAAATTCATCACCAGAAGAGATTTTTGGACACAAAATAAGCGAGCCGGTGGTGTCGAAGTGCTCAGTGGGTACGAATTACTGCAGTGAAGTGGAGCAACAGTGAAAATTTGTTGTATGTCCAATTTCATTGTAATACAAAAGTTTACACCCACATAGACTCTCACCAATCTCGTCTGCACTTATGAGGATGAGTATGAGGAGCCCAGCTGTGAAGGTACTTGTCTTCAGAATTTAATTAAAATACTCAAATTATCCTGTGGTTGCTGGCTGCTCCATGAGTGAGTTAGAAAACCAGTAAACTAAATAAAATTGTCCCAAGCAATGCATATTCTATTTTTTGGTGTCTTCTGTTTCCTACATCTTCCCCTGTCCACTCTCCCCTCTTTCTTTCAGCATCTGGACCTGCTGCTGTCCCGGGTATGTGGCATTGTGGAGAAGCACACCGAGGTCACTGTGTTGGAGGCTTGCTCCCACCTGGCCTGCACTCTGTGTTCTGACTCTTACACCTTCTCCTCCCGCGCACACCTGGTGTTCAGCCAGCTGTTGGACAGCCTGACCGAGTGCTTCAGCACATATTTAAGTGACGTGCTCCAGGTGGGTGAGTGTGTCAGTGAAGTTTTCATACAGGCAAATATGGCATGTATTAAAATGCATACACACATGCTCTTACAGAGTTGGCAGCTGTAGAAGTAACAGTTCATGCATCCTTCCTGTATTAGCAATATGAAGTGTCCTTTCTGTGATGTTGCTCAGTTGAGCAGGAAAAAATGTATTCACAACCAGCCCGATATTTAATGACAGCATATCTTTTCCTAATGGATTTGTTGGTTTTTATTCAACATGTTGTTTCTGTTGTAAAACAAACAAACAAAAAATGTAAAGCATCTGTTCTCTCAAGAGTTTGTGTTTGTGTAACTAGGGGATTGCGGATGAGAATGACACATACTGTGCAGCCACTGCCTTGAAAAGGATTGCTGCTTTGAGCAGGTAGGTGTGCATTTTTACAATACACATGGTAGTTGTACAAGCTAACCTATATATTTTTATACAGATGAGTTGTGTGTTGTCTGTGTGTCTTGTGTGTTCTTGTTGTCCAGTGCTAAGGACCTGACAGGCTGGAAGCTGTTCGATTCCTGTCTTGAACTGCTGAAGAGCAGGATGGAGTCCAGAGAGCTCGACAAGGAGGTTTATGATGATCACTGATATTTGAGTGGTGCATTGTGATAATAGAGGCCTTAGCTTCAGGTGGTTCAAACCCCTGACAGATCAGAGATTTTCTATGATAATCAAGAAAAACAAAAATGTAAGATATGCTTCATGCAGCTGAAAATTGATTGTTGAATCATGTAAATTGTATTAAGTGACCACATTGTTTTGTTGACTTGATTTTGATTCGTGCCACCTGAATTTTGCTCAGAACATTAGTGTTTGGGCTAAACAAGGAGTTTGATGAATTTAGTCAAATGAAGTTCTGACATTTGCTTCTTATCCTATAGAGGCCTTTTTCAGCTTGGCATATTTAATTATTCTATTGGTTTTATGTAGATAGGAATCAGCTTGGAAGACCTGAATTAAAATATTTTTGCTGATTGCACTGAAATCTCTACAAAATTGATTTTTAAAAACATTTTTTATCGCATTTCTTTATAATTTCAGCTGATGGTGTCAGCTCTGAAGTGTGCAGCCCTTCACCTGATGTGGGCCAAAGTGAATGCGGTTAACTCCAAACCAGACGAGGTGCGCAGCTGACATCATAAAAGACCACAAAAGTTTTATCTCCATTTGATGTTTTGAACAAGTTTGACCTTCTCTCAGTCTTTCACACACTAACACCCTGCCTACCTGCATGACATAGGCCAACCTACATGAGTAATACTTTCATGATTGCTGTCACACCACAGCCAACTCGTGGCGACCATGTTGGTGGCCTTCCTGTGTGTTTGTGGAGCTGTTCTCGTCTGTGTTGTTCAACAATACACCAGCTGCGCAGACAGCAGGCAATTAACACAACAATCTGTTAGTGTGCATCCAAACCCGCAACGACACTCAGATATGTATTTCCTGCTGGTTCACACTTTTCTTACTGTTTCTCTTCATATATTTGTCGTGTCTCATTCTGTCTTTCTTCATTTTAATCCCTCTTCACTCGTTCAATCCTTTGTTCTCCTTTTGAGCTCATTTTCTCTTTTTCTGCCGGTTTTCTCTCACTCTGTTTCACACACACTGATCATGTCATTGTTACTCATGAAGCCATTTGTGTGTTGTTGTTTTTTTAACACGCATACAAATCTCTTGCTTGTGTTGTTTGCCTTCCTTGTCTTCATGTTTTATAGCGTTGCTGAAATTGACGAGTTTGTCTCGTGTGAAATACTCACGTAAAGATGCATCCACATGTCATTTAGGATGATAAGGGCAAAGTAATGGTGGTGAATTTTATCAATAAACTATAATTTTTTCTATGCTTTGACAGCAGGTTGGGATGTGTAGTTACCAGGAAGAGAGTCATTTGATTGGATACATCAGATTTCATCTTCAGCTCTTTAAGGCATCACATGACGTGTGTGTCATCAAGATTTAAGGATCCCTAATGTCACCATGGACCCTGCCCTTACACTAACTCCATACTTTAACCTAATAATAATCCCTTGATTAGTGGTGGAAGTTGTAGTTCATATGGTTTACTATTGTTGGTGTGTTTGCTGAATTTAAATTTATATGGCCCATTGAATAAAATTAACTTTGCACTGCACCTCATTCCAATCCTACACACATAAAATCTACACATTGATAAGATGATAATATATCTCTGTACCTCCGTCACCTTCTGTTCCAGGCTGAACTGAAGCGTCTGAAGAAGGAGGTGCGTTCGTTCTGCAGAGTCTGTCAGACGTGTCTGTCTCTGAACCAGACTGAGATCAGAGATCAGGTAAGAGCTTAGTTACAGTGATAACACTTCACTTACAGTCCCCATATTTAGTGTTTATAAACAGCATACAAAGATTTGATAAAAGGTTTACTTTACTATTTTGTCATTCATTATGTGTTCATAAAGAAGGCTCTACCCACAGGAGCACTTCATTATAGTTGCTGACAAATATTGTAATAATCACTTAGATCTACCTACAACTACATTTTCATGTGTTATAAACCATTTAGGAAATGTTTATATACTGCTTATAAATGTTAATTAAGGGGGCTTGGGGTAAAGTGTTACCTTACAATTAGCATTGCCCCACATATGAACTAGCAGTGCAGCAATATTATGTTGAAATGAGACCGTAGACAAATATTTAAATGTCTATATTAAAAAAGCGTTGGTGAAGTTGTCCCTGTGTGATCCTTTGACACAGAACAGGCTGCTCGGACAAACTGACATCATGGTCATCATACTGGAGTGGTTAAGATCTGAATTTTGATATTGAGATGCAGTAAATTCTCAAGGGTTGTATGTCCTTCCATCCACAGGCATTTGAGCTGCTGTGTGACTTGCTTCTGTTGTACAGTCTGAGTTCAGTCCGCTCTGATCCCACCCTCCAAGCTCTGGTCCACCTTCCCTCTGATTCCCTGCGCTCTGAGTTGGCTGCTTTCCTCCTGGACTACATCTTCACTGAGTCTGAAGATGCTGAGCTGGATGGTAGGGCTGGGATTATATGGCCAAAAGTACTGTCACAATCTTTTTCATATTGATTGATTTTGAGTTATCTATATATTCATTTAATACCTATAATGAGTAAGGAAATGCATTCAACACGTTTCTTAGCCTGCAAAGATACACACAGTGTGTTATGGTGAATACCACTAAATGTTAACATAACTTATTTTACAAGAAAATTTCACAGGCTTCCTTTGAATTTGAAGTTCAAGGTATGTATTCTGTTTTGGATTGAATCCTCAATAAATCATACAGGTTTGTTATGGTTCTAAACTAATTTTATTTTTGAATCCGTAACTTTTTCCTTGTTTTGGCCCTCCATGTGTCGGCTACTATTATACTATCTACTATTACTACTATGTAGCCTAATAGAGTGATTGTGCAGATGAGAGTTGACCCAAATGTAAAAAAGATACCGTTATCATAAATTCCAGCCCTACTCAATGTTACTTTGACACCAAGTGAAAAAACACCCACTCCAGTAAATGTTTGCATAAACTCTGGTACTTTTCCAGAAGCACTTTGACACAGTGTTGACAAAGTGAGAACACGGTTGCAGATGTCACTTGAATAGTGACGTTCAGAAAAAGGATTTTGTTTTCCTTGTGCAGATGTCGTGTTTTGGAAATGCTGAATTTTAATGCTGAATGTCTCCCAGGTGACCCCACCCTCATTTATGCCCGTGGACATAGTTTTTTATGTCTTGTTTTGAGAATCTTCTCCTGTAACTTATCTTTTTTTTTTCTCCAGTATTTCACAATGTACTGCAGATTTCCAAACAGTGAAAGACCAGTCTTTCATCACATGTTCTGTTTTCCTTGTTTGTTATCAATATGTGAAAGAATAAGTTAACTATTGGTCTATTACTGCCACATCTGTCTCTTCTCTCCTCCTCCACCTTCCCATTCTTTCACCCTGGCTGTCCTGTCTAGCTGAAGGTGAGGAAGAGACGAAGATAACTCTTCTCCAGAGGAAGCGCAACCAGCTGGCTGGCTACTGTAAGCTGGTCATCTACGGGGTGCTGGACCTCGCCGCCGCCACCGACGTGTTCAAGCACTACAGCAAGGTGGAGATGGAGATAAGGGCCTGAAGGGACAGTTTAGTATTATACATTATTAGCACACATTGATATTCATCGACCGGTTGGGTCTCACAATTGTGAGCATATGTAAGAAAAATAGTTTAATTTGTGAGTTTAGTAATAGTTAAATTATTTGGTTAGTTAGACTGTCATTAAATTAATAGGTTAGGAAAAGTTTTTCAAACATAAAAAAATGAATAATGGAGAGGATGTTGAAGAGAGCGGAGGAGGGTGAGAGAATCTGTTTTACAACCAGTGAGGTGCTAAGAATGAGTCAGAGGAACAGTGGCTAAAAGAAGCACAGACGACTAGAACAGAAAATTATTTTTACATTTTTAGACATTTAGCCAGTGATGTTAATTAAATAGACTAATGATCATAACTTGAGTTTTTTTCTTTTCTTTTCCGGTTTGCTTCAGTACTTTAAAGACTTTGGTGACATCATTAAAGAGACTGTGAACAAGAGCAAGCTCATCAGTCCTGTACAGAGCGCCAAGACGTTGTGCCTGAGCCTCCAGCAGGTGTGCACTTGTTAACACCTTAATAATAATGTGAATGTTGATAATTAGACTGTCTGGGAATTTTTCTTGTGAAGTACGGTAGCAATGAACTTTTAATAAATGCATGACATTTCACAGGGAATTTGTTGTTTGAAAGTTGACATAAATTATGATGATAGTACTAATTCTGCATCATGCTAAAAGTAGTTTTACCAAATGTTGACCGTATTTTGATAGTCAGACATTTGACAGCTGACAGTTGTGTTTTTTCTTCAACATCTGACGAACATCATCATGATGGTCTGATGACGATTGTGTGCCATTTACATATAAAGGAAAAATTTTTCATGATGATGTTTACGTAAAGTCATGTCATGTGTATTCAGCTGTTCTCGGAGATGCTAACGGAGGACCACAGCAGGCAGGATCTCAATGAGATTAGAGACTTGGCCAAGAGGCTCGCCATGAGCTTTGGCGTCGATCTTCATCGTGTCCGCAAACCACTGGTGGCCCTGCACATGTCAGTAAAACACATGTCAATGTCACCACATACAGACCAGATGTGTCAGCTTATCACTCGGTTCATTAAAGTTTGAATTTACTGTTTTACTTTCTTATTGCCTACTGCAGTTTTTCAGCTCATTGAAGCAGCACAAGCTCAGTAAAAAAACAAACAAACGATGGGTCTCCTCCAACACAGATTTCCTCTTTCCTGATAATAAACTCAGAGTTTATAATGAATTGCCACACGTGAAGGTTGTAATTTTTACACTAAAGTTGTTCATTCTGTGTTTTAAAATGTGTTTTTTACGCTAGAGCTATTGTGTGTGTTGTGCTTGCTCTCAGGGACGGTATGCGTTTTGCGTTTCGGGACCCACAGGAAGGAGAGGAGCAGCTCCCAAATGTGGCCTTCTTGGAGATCCTCAGCGAGTTCAGTTTTAAGCTGCTGCTACAGGACAGTGCCCAGCTGTGAGCACCTCAAACACTCAAACATGTTTACTGTTAAACTGGAAGGTTAATTTGCTGAATCCAGTGCCAATGTTTTAGCAGATCTCTATGTTATTATTCAGTAGAGGTATGTAAGTTATTTTAGAATCACAGCAAAGAAAAGTGCTTTTCTTCCTTTATGACAACATGATTTAGGAAACTTTACTTTTTCAGTCTTTATTGTGTAAAAGTAAGAAGCAAGTATATACACATACACAGGAAAAGAAATGCATGTGATACTGGAACTTACTGTCAGTGGTGCAAAAGAGGGATTAAAGCTGTCATTTTTTAAACTCTGGGCTAAAGCTGCTAAATCAAGCTTTTTTTGTATTAAAATTAGTTTTTCATTAAAAAATAATTCGAACAGAAAGTAGTGTTTATCCTAACATATTAATTCTTGAAATGCCATCATAGTTTGTGTGTTAATGGTTTAACTGGATCAATACAGAAGCCTGAAGAAACTGAACCACTAAACATGAACAAAGGTTTCCTTGGTCTTTGTCCTCATCCCTCTGTCACTGTGACGTCCCCTCCCAGGGCTGCACTGCTGAAATCAGAGTGTCCCAGTGCTGCCCTCTCCAGGCCGTCAGTCAGAATGTATCAGCGCTCTCTGGAGGCTCGCTCCTCCTCCAGACCCAGAGAGCGGGAGCAGGGAAGTGATACTCCTGTGGCTAAACGCAAGAAGACCACCGCTCTCGGTGAGATGGACACACATGCTACACAAAAGCCCTGTGTCCATGGATACACAGTATGCATTACCACTAATATTTTTAAAAAGATGCAACGTGAATGATTTGGGAACTATGTCTAATTCCCTTCTTAAAGTTGGGTGTTGGAGTTATTAGTAATTTGGTGAGAAAAGGGTTTCTCTAAACCTCAACACATGACAGTTTTCATTATTGATTAATCTTTCCATCATTTTTTGTTCAATTGTAGAAGAAAATAGTAAATAAAAATGCCAATCAGAAGTTCTCCCAAACCCAAGGTAACATCTTCAAATTCCCTTTTATATCTAACCAACAATCTAAATTCAAAGGTGTTTAATTTTCAGAGGAATTCTCACCAAGCTTTTTCTTTTGCCTGGGAAATGAACCTCTCGCCGTGTCGGTGCTAATGTGTTTGTGAATCCATTGGACTGTATCTGATCTATGTTTTGAGTTGAGATTGTAAAATCCATACAATGAACAAAATGTCATAGTTAGTAACGTTCTGGGGTGACTGCTGTCTCATCTAGGTTCAGTATCCAGCACTGCCAGAGGATCCTGGTTGGACAGCAGCAGTATCCACAGCAGCCTTCACACCCCGGCCTATACCTCCACTGTCCAGAGACAGCCAGCCAAGCAGATGGCCTCCAGGAAACCCACAGCAACAGGGTCTGACATTGGCAGCGGCTTAACTGAGCTGGAGTCCGAGGATGAGTTCTCCTCAGGGTAAATTGAGTTTTATCATCAACACGTCTGCAGTATCTACCATCTCTATTTCAGAGGATGGAAATTACAGCCAGGCACCTGCCAAATGGTGGAAATTGCCAAGGGTCAATTACCTTCTGTCAGTCTTATCAGCCAAGAGCCAGCCACTCTCTGTTCTGTCCTAAATGAACAACTTGTGCAGTGTTACCAGGCAAAACCCGTCACTTTGGCCACTAGAGGAAAAAGCTAATCCCTCTGGGCACATGTTGCAACTGCAGAAACATTTGTGACTAGATAAGGTCCTATTGACAATCTTTTTTGTCTGTTGAAATAAAGTCATATACGGTTAATTTTCCTCAACTGTTAACACATGCTCAAATTATTGCAGACATGGTAGGTAGATAGAAACATTACGTAGATGGAGAGATAGGAGAGGGAAGAAAAGAGAGCTTAACATGTGCTTCAAACATTTTACCAGCCAGCTAGCATTTGTTCTAGCATGAGAAAGACTTCATGGCTACCAAAATTTACCCGCTGCTGTTCTTCAGGCCCCAGTTGCGAAAGGTGAAGCCCATCAAACGACGCCAGCTGCCCCCCAACCAGAGTGGCCCCAGTGTGGATCAGCAAGACCTGAACTCCCACCTCACCTTGTAAGACTGATCTAACAAAGGGAGGATACAAATGGTGTCATCCCAGAATCTTCTTTTAGTATTTAGGAAATGTGAATATGATAGCTACCTGCAAAACTGATCTGTGTGTGTGACCCACAGGTTGTCTCTGATTGAGGATGACGATGCAGAAAGAGAGGAAGCTGAGATTGAGGATTATGAAAGTGACTCTGACAATGAATCTCCATATACATTGGTAAAAAAAAATATATATATATATATACCGTTTTTATATATGTATATGTGTGACTTTTAGAAAAAAATATGTATTTTTTGCCTTCTCTAAAATCTGTTTAGCAGTTTATGTTGAAACTTAGAAACGTGTAATACCCTGTGCCCCTGTATTAGAGCAGGTCAGCTGAGCTACAGTTGAATCAGTGCCTATGAAAATACATTTTGCTTGTGATTTGTGGAGCTGACTATGGACTCATTAATGGCACATTATAGCAGCAGTTCTTGTACGGCCAGCGTATAATGAATAAAGCATAAATAAATTCAGAATTTGTTTAGGCTGCATCTATTTCTGATGCAAGAGAGGCATGAAGTATAGATGTGAAGTTGGGACAGTGCCTCTAGTGGTTTATTTATGCAGTTTGTGTGGGTTTTCTTTGCTTGGCAAATATTTTTTATATCAAGATTAAGGACTACATTCCTGGCATACTGAAACTTTCATACTGCTTTTGCTCTGCAGCCCTCCACACGTCACACCTCAGCCAGCGTCCTTGATGAGCTCTTTGACTGAGGGCACAAAGACCTGGATTATCCTGGGAACAACAGTTCTTTTTGATTAATACATCTCTTCAACACTACTGTGTTTTCAGTAGTTTCAGTACATTTGAGTGTACAGGATATTAGGGCCATCTGTTCTTCTGCATGACCCCATTCTGAGCTCAGTTATCAGATCAACTTTAGGTCATTCATTTTGTTGGAGGGAAATAGAGGCTAAATAATGATTATGAAGTCTGGAGATAAAAGCTAAAATAGTTAATTGTTTGGTGTTTGTGTTTTGAATACACAGAGAAACAGTTCTGATATTTAAGTTTCAGAAATATTTCAAATTGTTAAAAAGAAATGTTATGTTGAGGTTAGATCCCTGTTTGCTTGCAACAAGCTGAAAGCCTCACCTTGCTGCACATTTTGAATTCCGCTTTATACCTTGTATGGCTGTTGATAGCACTTTTTTTTTGTTTTTGAATCTTGTTAATTTAATGTTTATTAAAATTTGCTTAATTGAGCATGCTGTTTTGTTTGTTTTTCAGTCATGTTTTGGGGATGGTATGAAGTACTACATTACAAAATGAGAACAAAATGCCAAGAGTGAGTAAATGGCACAGTACAGAAGAAATAGGCATAAACTAATAACTAGCTACAAACAGCATTTACAAACTGTGATACCTGCCTAAATTGGGGGTTAGTTTGTACTGAGTTAATAGGGTGCCTAAACTTTAGCGGATGTCAAAATTACTGTTTTTTTGTCATTTTTTTCTAAGTTCATGCAACAAAAATAAACAGTGCATTAACATTTGAAGAAAGGCTAATATTCAATGTGTTTTTGTTAGAGGTTGTATTATACAAATTTTCACATCACAAATCAACAAAATATGTAATTTGCAAACTGTTACCTGTAAGCAGTTTGTAACAAGGTCCTATTCATTAGGACTTACATGAGCCTTGTATTTATGTTGATATCTGCTGTAGGTTCATGACAGATTATGTAAAAGGTATGATTACTATTAAACTTTAATATTCAGCTTTCATTTAGGGGCCGAATATTATCGCTTGAGGGTCAGATTTGGCTCATGGGCCCCTAGCGTCAGAGTTCAGGTTCACCCCCGGGTCACTCAGTTGTAATGAAATCCAATCATCGCCTTTCGCGCCATTCCTGACAAACAGGGCGGAAGTTTCTAGAAGCACGTGACGCGTAATTGCCCGCAACTTTCGCGCCATCACAAAATCCCGCCTCTCCCTGCGGAAAGAAGCGACATGATTGGCTGCTGGATACGTCAGACTCGCGCCAGTTCTTGCACCGCGACCGGGGAGAAACTCGAGCTGCGAGTGAATGAATACAGGTCTCCCGTGATAGTGAAGGAACGAAACCGCGAATTTAAACATAATTTTTGTTCATTGGTACCTTCACGGTTTTGGAATCACGTTATCTCACCTGAGGGTCAACGTTTGCAGCCATGGCTCGTAAGGATTATGCGGCAGAGAAAGGTAATGGGTGAACTTTCTCAATAACGGCATGGCAGCAACAGGCTGGCCTAAATGACCGAACCTTTAACTTAACGTAAAATGCTCTTCGAAAACGCAGCGATAGTTAACCGTGATGTGTATTCGTTATAAAATCATTTTTTGTGTTTGTTCAGTCAAAATTGTATTATTCAGACACTACTATATTACCTCCTTGTTTTCCCCTCTGCACTAACTTACTATGCTTAGACCACAACCTTGAAAGTTGTGCATCTTAGTCTGCCTGCGAATTTGTTCACTAAATCCGTGATGTGGGTGAATGTTGTTAGCCTTGAAGTTGCACAAAGTTTTTTGATCGCTAGATAACTTGGTAGGAACTAGTTAAGCATTTTCTGTGAGCCTGTTGAATACACAGTGACCCGGATGGATCCGCTTAAACAAAGGAGCAGGCGCCAGTGTGCAAGCACATGTCCAACAATAACTTGCACTTAAGCTAGTAAGTTAATGAGGGCGGAGAGAGATATCTTGGTAACGAGATAATAACGTTAGAAAGTTGATATCACATGCTCGTTTTGTTCATTTCATGAAACCATACCTTATGATAAAGCAGCTGTAGACAAGTAGGCAGTTATTTGTAACCTAAGACATCATTGGGCATGTTCAATGCACGTTTTGAAGTTACCAAAGACTAATTTACCACATTTCAGGCTGATTTGATAGATTAAACGTATCAATTGTTTAAATATAACGGCGTTTTGTTACCCCAAGTTTAAAGACTTAAGCTTGTTACCTGATGTTACAGTGCAATATTAACGTAAATGTTTCCAAACGGTTAACATCAATATGTTACCCAGTGTTATTTAGCACTTTATTTTAACCTATCACTACCTACAATGTCCATTCCATGCACTTGTTTCCGGCGTTCAAAGCGTCCCCAATCCAACATATTGCTCCACTAAACATCCACCAAGTTAGCTGCTCCATACTACGTTAAAGCTACCGTAGCATGCTAGCAAGTTAGCTACCCCTCTTATCCAACTGGCTGTCAGTTACACAAGTTAAAGTGCCATTTTGCATTTAGATGTACTGACTGCTTTGATAAAATACCAGCTGGTGAGTCGTCCCGGTGCCTAGTTTAAAGACACTTCGAAATGTTGGTTTATGTGAAGTTCGGGTACACAGTGGTTTAAACACGAACTTAACGCTAATGAACTGAACGCAAATAACGTAATGTTTACGGTAACGTTTTAGGCAGCCCAATATATGTTGCTAATATTCAAACTATTAGGTTTATTTCAAAAGGTACGTTAGGAATGAAGATTTGTAATCAAGTGTAAAGATGATTTGGCTTTCAAATTCCAGTTACTCAGTATGCCTGCAACAATTTATTTGGATTTATTTTGCCTCGTTTTTAAAACCGAAACTTTACATTGACTTGAGTCATCGCTCAATCTGTGAATTCAATAGCTCCATCAAACTACCTGCTCAGAAGTTCTACTTTGACTGAATTATCCGACAGAAACCACAAGCATTAAACGTTAAATCGGCAACCTCGTACCGCTTAGTGATTTATGTCAAGAACAATGGCTAATATCGAAGGAACTGTCCGTACTCGACGCAACTGAGCTAACCTAAGCTAACGTTAGAAGATGGCTGGCCACGGGTTGAAAACAACAGCCGGGATTATTTTTAAGAGCGGAGGGATCGCGGAGGGATATCTGAGTGACGAGGCACAAAAGCCATGTGCTGCTTTGTTTACAATAACATCCTCGAACAGAGAAATAATAAACCAGCGCTGCTGATTTTTTGCTACAGCGTCAAAGTAAGTGGGCCGTTTTAATCGCCGTGGTATTATTAGTTTCGTTTCTTGCAACGTAGAATTAAATATTGTTAGTAGTTGTGGTTCTTTCGAGAAGTGAGGGATATTTTCCCTAAAAATGGACACTGAACTGAGCGCGCCTGTTGTTGTATTTACATTCTTACCCTGAAGCGATCTGCCGCGTAACGTCACCCCTTTCACCCCAAAACTATGATAGTAGGTACACTGAAGGGGAATTTGGCTCACGCAGTACATCAGTGGCAGTTTGTGCTTTACTGTAGGCAATAGTGACTCATCGAGATTACAGGATGCCATGTTACTCAACAAAGGGGGTCGTCGCAGGACAACAAATTAGCTCCCAGTTTGTAGGCCCACTGGTGGTAGTGGTGTTGATGAACATTTTCAACAGCCTTTAAACTCAGAAAGCTGTTTTTAATGTTTAAACAAATGAGAAGATAACATCAGTAAACAATGATTTCTTTGTGTGCACATATAGCTAACAAACAATCTCCACCTAGTGTCTGCTGGATGTGGCCTGTTTTTTTTTTTTTTTTTTTTTTCTCCTTTTCCCTGCTGTGACATAAAATAAAGCTAAAGGTGTTTTTGTTTGTTTTGCAGACAAATGCAAAAGGTTCCTGCAGGAGTTTTACACAGAGGATGACAATGGGAAGAAGGTCTTCAAATATGGAGCTCAGCTTGTAAGTATAGTAAACAAATAGTAAAAATGGGCGTAGCTTTCAGAGTTGACTGTTTTGGGCCTCACTAGGAAGGTTCAAATTATCACACCAAACTGAATACATTTGGTAGGGAAAAGTACTGATGTATTAGGTAAAGTGTGAGTTTTCTTTTGTCCTTTTTGAATAAATTTTTTGGCTACTCTTTGTCTTCTTAGGCATAATTTGTATCGGTCCTGAACAGTAATTTATCAGTTTTTGCTAAACTACCAAATGCCTTCAAATCTAGAGGTTGAAGCACTTCTTTTAATCATATACATTTTTGATACAAAATGTATCAGCTTTTCAATTGGGCGTTCACACAAAAGGTATGTGACATCTGGGTTTGAGTGGTGCAACTGAAAGGTATACACACACACATGATGTAAATACATCGGCGCATAAAATGCCTAAATGTATTTGCAAAATGTGCAGGCCATCGTAATCAGGCTAGACTATGAAGTTGTATCTGGATGCAATATCACAGCCTGCCCAATTTGTGAAAGTGTAGAGGTGTCCATTGTTGTTATTGACCACTATCTGTATCTGCAGACAAGGTCATGTAATTAAGTGGCTCATCTAATTACGTGTCTGTGTATACAGGTGGCACTGGCCCACAGGGAGCAGGTGTCTGTCTTTGTGGAACTGGATGATGTGGCTGAGGAAGACCCCGAGCTGGTTGAGAGCATTTGTGAGAATGCCAAACGCTACACAGGCCTGTTCGCTGATGCCATCCATGAGCTGTTGCCAGAGTACAAAGAAAGAGATGTACGTAGATTTGCATAATTGATCCTGTACAGGATTTAAACAAAATCAAAGTGTTTTTTGGGTTTCCAATAATATGTAATGTGAGTGACCTAAAACAGACTAATCTTCAGAGTTCCAACTATTGATGCACCCATTACATCCCTGCTCATTAAAACTGAAATGCATACACGCTTTTGTATCCAGATTGTGGCCAAAGATTCCCTGGACGTGTACATTGAGCACAGGCTGATGATGGAACAGAGGGGTCGTGACCCTGCAGACACTCGAGACTCGCGTAACCAATACCCGCCTGAACTCATGAGGAGATTGTAAGTTGAATCATTGAGGATGGAATTTTGATTTATAACAATTTTTGGTTATTCACTAATGCTAGTTGGAGTACCTGATTTGTTTTCAGTCTGTCAAAAAAACAGTAAATCTTTCTCTATGCGTATGAATACCTTTCTCATGAACTTTATCTTCCATCCACAGTGAGCTTTACTTTAAGTCTCCCACCACTACTAAACCTAAAGTGGTGCGTGATGTACGAGCTGATAGCATCGGGCACCTGGTGACAGTTCGAGGCATAGTGACCCGTGCCACTGAAGTTAAACCAATGATGGCTGTGGCTACTTACACATGTGACCAGTGTGGTGCTGAGACCTATCAACCAGTAAGATCCTGTAATCAATTACATCTTGTGGCATGTTTTAAAACAATCAGATATCCCTCATAATGATTTCTCCTTGTCTTTCAGATTCAGTCTCCCTCCTTCATGCCCCTTATCATGTGTCCCAGCCAAGAGTGTGTCACCAACAAATCTGGAGGCCGTCTCTACTTGCAGACCAGAGGCTCCAAATTTGTCAAATTCCAGGAGCTTCGTATTCAGGAACATGTAAGGAACTAAACACAGTAAAATACTCAGTTGTGGCCATAAATTGTTGCAAGTTTCTGTTTTATCAGTTTATTTTGTTATCTTTATAGAGTGATCAGGTGCCTGTGGGTAATATTCCAAGGAGCATGTCGGTGTACGCCCGCGGAGAAAACACGCGTCTTTCCCAGCCAGGAGACCATGTAGCCATCACAGGAGTCTTCCTCCCTCTTCTGCGCACAGGTTTCAAACAAGCTGTTCAGGTAAGTTTGACCTGAGTTTTGGATGTTTCGTGTCAACCCAGACCACACAACACCCCAAACTCTGACTTTTAAGAAGATTCATAATTGTAGATGTGACTTCAGTGGTTAGTTTTCAGGAAGTATAAATGAGTTAACACTGTACCAAATGTCCCAAACTGTATCTCTACCTCAAAGACTCCCTCCCTCCATAAAATGTTGTGATTTGGATATTTTAGGGTCTTCTGTCAGAAACTTACCTGGAGGCCCACAACATCACACTCATGAACAAGACAGAGGATGATGAGCTCGGTAACGAGGAGCTGACTGACGAGGAGATGCGCAGCATCACAGGTGGGGGTCTGAGTGGGAAATGAAACTACATTGACCCACATGAATGCCAGAACCTGACAAGACAGTTCGTTGTCTCACTCTTTTAGCAACTGAGGTGATTGTTCTCTGTTGCAGATGAAGGATTTTATGAGAAACTAGCCGGCTCGATAGCACCAGAGATCTATGGACATGAAGATGTGAAAAAGGCTCTTCTGCTGCTGCTGGTTGGAGGAGTGGAGCAGGCACCTAAAGGCATGAAAATCCGAGGTGAGCATTGGCACAAGCCCCCTAACCTCTTCTTAAACGATAGACTGACAACTTTTATTTCCCCTCTGAGATAAACAGTCAGGAATTGCCTAAGTTGCAGATCATAACCCAACAAAACCGGGTAATTTTATCCCTTGGAATATTCCTTGTATTGTAGGGCAATAATTTGTCAGTATCTCCACTGAATCATGTAATGGAAAAAAAAAACTCATATCTAATAGCGGAGGTTATTACAGTTTGTAGAGTTTTTAAACTTTTTTTTTGAATCTGTCAACAGTGAATTATCTGAAATGTTAAATTATAAGTTATGTTATAAAAATAGGTTTATTAAAGGAGCAAAACACTTCTTTTTTTTCCCTTTTTTTTTTTTTTTTTAATGGATAAACAGGAGTTCCACTTTGTCACATTACTTCAAATTGTTTAATACATATTATACAGATAACAAGGAGATAGCTCAAATGCTCAAACAAGTATTTGCCCTTATGAAATCTTCTAATAACTGCAACACTCTTCCTGTTTTGACTCTTTCCACTTAAGGCAACATAAACATCTGCCTGATGGGAGACCCAGGAGTGGCAAAGTCCCAGCTGCTGTCCTACATTGACCGTCTGGCTCCTCGAAGTGAGTACAGTCCTGTTTGTTGGAGTCCTTTTTATCTGGTTTAATATTTTATCCAGTAAGACATTTTACTTTCCACCAGAGCCTACATGGTAAAATATTAACTTTAGATGTGATGGTCTGACTGGAGATGGCTTTTTTATGCCCAGTGCTGGACATTTGAAGGATTAGGAAACCTTGAAGTAGGCACAACTATAGTTTCCACTTTGACTACCTGATACCTGTGTCTGAATGTCTTTTAATAGGCTTTGAATGCAATTTTAATAAAGGAAATGTATATCATTTCATTCGATAACTTTCTCCTGTCTCCTCTTTACGTCTCCTCTTTTAGGCCAGTACACAACAGGTCGTGGATCATCCGGTGTCGGTCTGACTGCAGCAGTGATGCGTGACCCCCTGACAGGGGAAATGACCCTGGAAGGCGGAGCCTTGGTGCTGGCGGACCAGGGTATCTGCTGCATTGATGAATTTGACAAGATGGCTGACGCGGACCGCACAGCCATCCATGAGGTGATGGAACAGCAGACCATCTCCATCGCAAAGGTAAACAGAAGCATTGCTACAACTTGTAGCTTAATTATACTAACTATGGATGAATTGAAATATAATGCCTGTGAAACACATGTTGACCGTTTGTCTCCTCCCCAGGCGGGCATCATGACCTCCCTCAATGCCCGATGCTCCATTCTTGCCGCAGCCAACCCCGCCTACGGCCGCTACAATCCCAGGAAGAGCATTGAGCAGAACATTCAGCTGCCGGCCGCGCTGCTGTCCCGTTTCGACCTGCTGTGGCTGATCCAGGACAAGCCGGATGCTGATGCCGACCTGCGTCTGGCCCAGCACATCACCTATGTCCACCAGCATTGCCGCCAGCCACCCACTCACTTTACCCCCATCGAAATGAAGCTGATGAGGTGATGGTCTGCTTTATATTTCAAAATGTTTCAAATTGTTTTAATTTACTGCTATACTAAGAAAAGAAACCAAGAGTGTTGAGTTTTAACAGTATAATGACAAACCTAGCAACTCAATTATGAATTATTCCCCTTCAGACGTTACATCGCTGTGTGTAAGAAGCAGCAGCCTGTGGTGCCTGAGTTACTGGCTGATTACATCACTGCTGCCTATGTGGAGATGAGGAAAGAGGCCCGAGTCAGCAAAGACACTACCTTTACCTCTGCCCGTACCCTCCTCTCCATCCTGCGTCTGTCCACTGCCCTGGTGAGAATTACACCTCTGCAAGTCAGCTGTAGTTTAAACTGGAAACTTCTACTGATAGATTTTGTCAGAAACCGCATCAAATTAATTTTCCTCAATGTTGTTGTTTTTATTCTTAAAGTATAAATTTAGCCTTCACTGATAATACAACATTTGAAAGGTCTCAAATATATATGGATTGGTGGATTAATGTTTAGCTGCAGTTATTATAAAATTTTAATTAGTTAAATTGGTTCCATCCTCCTGTGTGTACCTTCATCAATAGTCCAGTGTGAGATAAAGTGCTTACAGTGCAGGTAGTGATGATAACCTGGCCTACTGCAGTGTGAGCACTTCTTTCTCACGCTGGACAAAAGCTCTCCAGTCTGTCGAACACCGAAGATGCGGTCAGCTTTCCCAATGACTCGGCAATATCAAATCAGATGGATCACTTTACATGATTTGTAAAAACTGTATTTGTGCTTTAGTTTTCTAAAAAAGACTCTAAATGGCAGAAATGTAAAGTAAAAACCTAATACTTCCTGAAGGAGTGTTTATTATCTGGTGTCTTGGCCTCTGGGTGCCAAAAGTGCTGTTTGTGCAGGTAGCAGTCATCCACCTACTGCAAAACCAGCACTTCATGCAGACAGGTCGGCAATGTGCTCCACACAGATCTCCACAAGGGGGCAAACTGCTGCCACAACCACGCCTGTGTGCCAGAAACTGCTTGAATTGTAATGTTGAGAATACGTCACAACTGAACTCTGCATCTGCCCTAATGCTACAGATGATTTGTTACACCTTCATAATCGAGATACTGTAAGAGGTTTTTTCTGATCCTGGCCAGCTTTGCAGGGTGGGCAGTCAGCCTGTGTGCGTTAGGTGCAGCTGTGCAAACCCATGCAAAACTGACCATGGCCAGAGCTGTCGTCAGTATATTCTACATAGAAACCCGATCTTCAAAGTATCCTGGTTCTCTTTCTTTTGGCATTTCTGTCAGAGGTTCTAATTTCAATCTGTAGAGAGACTAGCTGGTGTTGAGAGGCGGAGACTTGGGCAATTGCCGACCATCCCAGAGGGCATTGCACTTGTCTCGGTCTGACAGTGCCGGCACAGCGCAGCCTACGTCATCAAGATGGATCTGCTGTCTAGCAAAATTCTCCAGTGTGTGTTTTTGCATTTTTTCCCTCTCAATAACAAACTCCCCTCTTTTCATTTTGTTGTCCTCCTTCAGGCTCGTCTTCGCATGATGGACACTGTGGAGAAGGAGGACGTGAATGAGGCAATGAGACTGATGGAGATGTCAAAGGACTCGCTACAAGCTGACAAATCCAGCAGCACAAGGTTGGTATTAACATGGTGACCTCAGACTTTGCCTTAATGATGGCATTAAGTCAGCACCAGCTCCACATAACATGAGTGACCGGATGTCGTCGTACCTAAAATTCTCTTTATGAGCCTCTCGTATGCCTGTAACAGTAGCTGCATATCCTGGAGGAAGCTGTAAAACCTCTGGATTTTTATGGCGCTCTGTTCACACGGCAGCATGTTCACCGAAGCAGGCGTCAAGACTAGTGACGTGTTCACACCCCTTTACCATAAACTGCTCTCCAGGCAGTGCTTGAAAACTTCCCGGAGGCTTTTTACAACAATAGGAGGAGAAAAGAGCCATGTTTCTAATTTTAAAATGGCCTCAGATTGGCTACTTGTGTCTTAGTTTTTGTTGGCTTCAGATTTTTAAGTTGATTTTCATTAAAGAAATAGTTTGACTTTTTAAGAAATTGCATTTATTTACTTTCATGCTGACGGTGAGATGAAAGGATTGATTTTTGTTAAACCAGCTTCAGACTCTGTTTGAACCACTTGTTGGCTGGGTGGTCTTTATCCATCCATTTCTGAAACTTGCAATGATCCATTCACACCCACTTTGCACCATGAGTGACATCTGTGCTGAGGTGGGAAAGTACACTGGGTTTGATCTTCTCTCTCAAGCTCTTTCATTTGTTACTATTTGTGGAACTTATGTGATCAATAAAGTGAAACACCATGATGTCTTCCTGGGATTGTAAGAAACTGTGCAGTTTCCTAGTCGTTCAACAATATCACGCCTGCCTGCCACAAAATCCATCCACCAGCTCCAGCAGCACCAAAACCTCACTAACAAACATGTATCTTGTTTAATCTGTGCTGTGAAAACATCGCAGTGGAAACACCCGACCTTTTCTAAAAGAACATTCACTTTGTACAGGTTCCATTTTAAACATGTACTTGACACTGATCTCAGTCTGTGTGAACAAAACTTTTCCTCCACTGAGTCTAAACGTCTGAACTCTCATTCTTCCTGTACAGGACTCAGCGTCCAGCCGATGTCATCTTCTCTCTGGTTCGTGAGCTCGCCGCAGAGGGCGTGGCGGGCCGTGGTGGAGCCGGCGGCGTCGTTCGCATGGCTGAGGCGGAGCAGCGTTGCGTCTCTCGTGGCTTCACCCCCGCCCAGTTCCAGGAGGCCTTGGAGGAGTACGAGGAGCTGAACGTGTGGCAGGTCAACCAGGCCCACACCCGCATCACCTTCGTCTGAAGAACCTGGGACACATCTTTGTGCGTGCCGGGTTTCAGACACCTGAGGGGAAAACTCTTTATCGTGGGTTTTCTACAGACTTGTATTGTGGCTCTTTATTTTTCCTCCTCCAGCATTTTGTAACAAAAGTCAAGCTGAACCTGGACATTTTCTAAGCATGACTATTTTTGCAAGAATATCCTGCTGTTGGAGGTCAATAGAGTTTTATGTTTAAGATTCCTGTTCACCAGTAAATGGCTTGTAAATATGTCAGAACTTTTTGGTATTGTGCTATCTGCAGCTTAGAGCTTAAAGCTTCCGGCTGAAATGGAACATGTCTGTACATTTTATACTTTATAATGCAAATCAGGCAAGATAAATTAACATTGAGCCTTGTATTGTTACAATAGTTATAATAAATTGTTGGTTCAATACTATGCTGTATTTGGTTCATTTTGTCTCCTGTGTGAACATGAAGTGGGAAGAAAAAGTGCCACAATCACCTCTGAACACCTGGTTTGTTACTAGAGCAGCTCTGACATAATTGCTGCTTTCAGTAACACTTTTTACATGTCTTGCTCATAAAACATGCTAACATACAGGGTTGCAACTAACGATTATTTTCATTATAGTTTAGTCCATAAAAATGATGGAAAATGCCTTTTGCAGCTACTTTAAGCCCGAGGTGTC
This sequence comes from Seriola dumerili, assembly GCF_002260705.1. Lineage (NCBI taxonomy): Eukaryota > Metazoa > Chordata > Actinopteri > Carangiformes > Carangidae > Seriola > Seriola dumerili. The sequence goes on from NW_019174586.1 coordinate 6,568,684, forward strand.
ATCTTAAATTAGCTTGTTTGTCCATCTGTCTAAAACATTCAGTTTATCATGAAAGACCAAGACGGCAGCAGAGGAAGTGTTCATATTCAGAAAAGGGAATGTCATGCTGTAAAAACAGAACTCATGCAGTGAAAGTATGAAGGTTTTATCAGCAATATTTGATGTATCAAAGGTACTGAAAGGAAACACCAGTGACTTACACTAATATAAATTTGATTATTGCTAATGTATTAATGTGTGTGCAGTATTTTACTGTTGTGGTTGGTCAAAGTGGAGCTGATTTTAACTGTAACATCATAGTGCATCATGTAGAAGAAGCTGAAACTAGAATGATTTCAGTGGTAAGTCACCAGAACAGTGGATTTTACATGAATTCTACTGCCATGTTTTGTCAAAACTGTGATTGTATTTGCTGTATACTGTAGTAATGTGTGAGTTATTTTGCATTGGTATATAGTTATATAGTTTTCAAGTTGAATGAGAACCCTGAAACTCTCTTTGCATCAGCTCACTAACATGCAATTGTATGACATGTCATGTTTTGTATGACAGCATCCTGTAAGAATGTAGTCGTAGTCTTAGTCTAGCCTTTTTTCTACTAAGGCGATAACCATCCTCATAGTCACAAAGTACGAAAAGCAGGTGTTCTCTGGGTAAAAAATAACCACCTTTAGGATCTGAGAGCATTTTAGAAATCTTGTAACAGCTCATTATAAAGGCACATTCAAGGCTGTGCGGGTTGTTATCTATGATTTTTTTACAGTTTTTTTTGGCTGAGATATAGTGTTAGTAGGCAGCATTTTCCCCACAGTTGCAGTTGTCCCAGCAGGTGATGCTTTCCTTCCTGACTTAATGGGGAGTTTCCATTTGAAGTCTGTTCTCTTTATGGCTTCACTGCTGAAGTCCGGGGGCTTTTTTATTCTTAATTGGCGCCAAAGGCCCCATATTAAACGGTATTAAAGAGAGAGGTGGAGACAAGATTTTGGTGTCAAAGGTAGTGAAATCCTATTGGACAGGAGATAACGTTTCAGCGTGACCAACCCAGAGCTCAGTATTTAACCCACTCAGCCCTGTCAGTCCAGTGAAGACAGCCTCCTGAGCCAGGTGAGTAAAACATGGACTGATGTATTGAGGTGATCACGGTGTTGGATCATTTAACTAGAAACAGGGTGTTATTCAGTTACATGGTACAACTCCATCTTTTGTAGCTGCTTTTTATTATATTTCATAGTGACACAATTATGTGTCTTAAGAAATGTACACTGATATGTGGGTATACATAAAGATGAATGTTTTTTGTGTATATTGTAAAACAGTTCAATCTCATTCAGCCTCCATTTCAGTAAGAAAAGGGAGCAGAGGACAGAATTTGCCTTTATATCCTTTAATATGTTATTTGTGAATAGTGGTGTATAAATATTACTTTTATTATTACTTTAATAATAAAATAGCAATGCTTTTGAGTGGACTGTATTTCTTTTCCTTGTATGTTGCAGGGGTTCAAGATGATTTCTACATTATGGCTGGGGGGGGCTCTCTGCTGTCTGACGTTGCTCCCAGGTCAGTTCTGATTCTTTATTGTACAACTGCTGAAAAACAAATGTCTCAAAATTTTGGGAGATTAAAACCCAACAAGTAATTTGTTTCCTCTTCCAGGGCTTCTGGAGGCCAAATCATTACTGACTGCCATCAAGCAGGAAGGTAACTGCAGATATTAAATCCCTTCTCAGTTCAAAAATTCATCTCTGTGTCCGGCTCTTCAACAGTACTGTGCTTGAAGCACTTTTTTTTTTTTTGAAAGGACTATAAAGTTATCGTCTCTTCTTTTAACAGAAATGGTTCCTCTCAGTCATCTTAATATTGACTCAGAGAAAGCAAATGACTTCCTGACTCACTCCAGACCAAAGCGTAACGCGGACTCTCGATGGTACAGAGGAAACCCAGACTTCCAGTCTTATTACAGATACTACAGCAGCATCGGACACACTGAGGGGGTAAGACACCAGCACTCTACAGGCTACATGTAAAGATATGATCATTTATAAATGTAAGTGTACACATTCTCATTCTGGGTGATGCCCTTGACCTCCTTACACCCCTTATTCTGGAGGTCTGACCTCTGTAATGATTGGAAAAGGAGAAATCAGCACCTCAGATTGTGGGACCATGTTCATATTTGTTCAGATTCCAATCATTACCACTCAACTAACACTCAGTTGTGAAGGGAAATATTTCCTTATTCAATTAGGTGGAAGTTTTTTTAGATTCAAATCTGGTTTTAAAGAGAGATATTGTCAAGATAGCTGCATAAAAACACAGTTTAGATAATATCCAGATTTTAACTGCCCACGCACTGAAGGAAAACTGTGACAAAGATTTTTTGCTCTCATGGTGAATATCAATCAATCAAAATGTGAATATGATCTATAAATATAAACTCCATCTTCATAAAGGTTTATAGGTGAATTGATTGTGTGTTCCCCTCTCAGCTCTATGAGATCGACAAGCTGCGGATGCTCTACCAGCAGATGAGGTACCTGGAGCACACCTACGGCCCCAACGCCTCCTATTTCCAGAACAAACTGGGGGTGCCAATGATCATGTGCGACCCAGCTACAGACAAGAAGTGCAAAGTTATTCCTCCTCCACCCCCGATGAAAGGGGTCCCAAAGCCCACAGAGCCCCCAGTGACCCCTCCTCCTCTTCCTCTGGCTCCATTTATTTCCCAGGCTGATGTGCTGTACCTGTGCAACAAAAAGGACCCCCTCTGCAAGCCCCACATTGTCTACATGCCCACCGGCGCCGTGCCCGTGCTCTGCGACCCCCGCTACCACCCCCACTGTTCCCCCCAGAAGGCTCCACCAGCCCCTGTGGCAGTGCCTCAACTTCCTCCACCTCCACCAAAGAAGTCCGCCCCACCTCCGCCTCCGCCAGTCCTCGTCAAGAAGTCTCCCCCTGCCCCCATCCGCACCTTCAAGGGCATGGAGTACGACTGTGATCCCTACTGGGACCCCGACTGCCTGATTGACCACCCACCCAGGCCTATCAAAGGGAAGATTATGGTTCCGCCACCACCACCACCACCCCCTGCTGTGGAAGAGAAGGAGGAGCCCGTTGAGGAGCCACCCCCTCCTGCACCCATCGAGAAGAAATTAACCGTTTACCCTTACCCTTACTACTACCCTATGCCCTACGACCCCAGGGATGATCTGTACGACCCAGCCCGCTTCAAGTACCCAGAGCCTGCTGCTGCTGCTGATGAGCCTGCAGAGGACAGTCAGTAAAACATCCAGGATGTGTCGGAGGAAAGGTGTTTCTCTTTAAACACACAAGACTTTGATAGAAAACATCTAAGTTGCACAATTTCCATATTTTGTGGTGTTTTTTTTTTTAGCTTGTAGTTTCCCTGCAAGTGTACGGTCACAGAAAACATCATGTGCCAAAGCATTGAAAAGTTGCAGCGTTTGTTTAAACCTTATTATTAAATTGACAACTTTGTGTATTTACCATCACTGTCAGCATGTAAAAAAGCAGTCAATACAAGTATGTAATGCAGATGGTCTTTGAGACGTAATAAAATGTGAAAAAAGTGCTTTTCCTCAGTGAAGAAGTTGTGTTTTCACTTTCTATGCTTTCGAAAAGAAGAAAATGTTTGCTCCTTCTATTGCCACATGGCAGGTAAGAGCAGACTCACAAAGCCAACATGCAGGCTGGGGGGTCGTTATGTCTAGTTCATATAAATGCTGACTCTTAGACCTCCAACTCTGCAGCCATAACTCCCCCCTGCTCCCTTTTCCTGCTGCGTATGCCTGTCTTTCCAAAACCTCCAAAGGCAATCGAACAGCAGGAACACAACTTCAAAAGACGAGCTAACTGCAAACACAATAAACCTGACAATAAACCTGCAGCTAAACCACCTCTGCACGAAGCCGACTTTCATAGGCTCATTTAAAAGTGCAGGTCTGACGTTTTTATGAGCTGTGTGTTCGGTATAGTTATAGTATACTATACTATTATAATCATTTAAGCTTAGAAAGAAGAAGAGTCAAAGTCCCATGAAAAAAATCAGCAGATCATTTATTACATACAGAAACATGAAACAATAAAACAAACAGGGTAAAATAATATAATGTTCATGTACAGTGGATTCATTTTATGTGCATACCCGAGAGAGAGTAGAGCCTCTTACTGATTGGTGTAATTAAGTGCTTTTAGACACACTTGTGGTTGAAAATGGTAAACTGGTTTGAAAAGCTACTGTTGGTGTGAGAATTTGTCTTAGCTAACCAAAACACAAACAAACCAAAAAAAAAAAACCCCAAAGACAAAACAGAGAAAAAGAAACTGCAGTGCTTGTTTGTCTCTGCCTCGGCTTACTGCCGGCTCAAAAGAAGAGTCCTCTCATCCTCCGGCCGATGCCCTGTCTGTCGTACAGGACGTTGAACTTGTTGATGAACTGGTTCATACTGTTGCAGGTCTTGGTGATGGTGCCTAAGTAGGCCATGAGGCCCACATCATTACATTGCTGCAGGGAAACCAGAGGCAGAGTTACAGAAAGCATTTGTTTGGCAGTACAACTCGGAGATTCACTACAAACAGTGATCATATAACAATCCTATTTCTATGAATATCTGCCGAATATTAACACGAGGGATTAAGGAGAGTGGTAAAAAGAATCTGCGTTGTTCAGCTTTGTTTCTTGCTGCTGTTGAACACTGAAGATTTTCCAGTAATATTCTATATTTTTCAACTAATTTTTATGAAAATTGTCTGTGTATCCAAAGCCTGAGAGTTTATTCCTCTTTGCCATAGACCTCAAGTTTGTCCAAAACTAGGAACACACTCAGTAAGTGTTGTAGTTTATTTGTCCTGCTACTGGAAATACTAGGGCAACAAATTTGTATTAATCCACAGCTGAAAAAAATTCCCAACAAATACACTATTTACTTTTGTTTGAGTGATGTTTGCTGAAAACTACTATACCCTGTTGTTTTAGGAAATTACTGAGCCTCTTCTAAAAAATGAAACTATATAAAAGCTGAGACGTGCTTTTTGGTTTCCCTGAAAATGTTAAGAAAACACAGCAGACACTTCTGAATTATGCTAACACTAGATTCTAAACTGTCCAGTCAAAAAGACACTGTAACAATCATGTTTATCATTATTTGTAAATCCATCACATTGTAATGATCTCAGAGGCAACCGTGAACGCACCTACCCCACCCCCTCTATTCTTCTTGTTTTGCATTGTTGCTTTTGATCTTTGTTGATAATAAGAAAAATGTAGAGTGACACCAGCTTCATTCTTTAACATCTGCTATTTTGATGAAAGCATCACCATCCATTAGGGCTATTCTTTATGTTTGTAGGTGGGGCATAACAAAGCTTGCTTACATCATAGAAGTCAGTTTTGAATTTCGTGGTGCTGAGGACCGGCAGTCTGTGGCACAGGGCATTCGCTTCTCGAAGGATCTCATGGTTAAATGGCACCTCTCCTACAGCACGTGGAAACAGACAGAAGAGAGAAAAAGCAAAACTTGTAAAGCACTACACTAAAACAGCGAGGTAAGATGATGCTGTCAAGATGCTATCAAACAGGCACTTGTAATTATGGAGGTCTGTTCGAGGGGGCCTCCCATAATGGCGTAAAAATGAGGAAAGGAAACATCTCATTTAAAAGCAGCTGTTTTCCAGACTTATTTTCACATTCTTTGCTCTCACTGCGCTGCCTCATCAAAAGGCCCTGTCAGTTCTCTCACCTGCTTCCACGGCTTTGACGTACTCTAGAATGATCTTCACCCGGCTGTGGAGCATCTTTATCGCACTGTGCTGGGCTATAAGGTGTTCAGCAACTAACAAGAGACACAAAATATCAGAGTTTAAAACCTTTTCAGACAGGATCCATTTTTACTGGCACTGTGTAATATTAGTCAGGTCATAGAAGTCGTTTCCATCACATTTCTAGGGTTCATTCAAAATCTAGTGATACAGAAGACATTTCTGTTTAGTTTAGCGTTTGTATTTTTTACATTTCTTTGTGTTATAAGCATGCTGACAGTCTGTATCTGTGTTTATTTCCCACTGATTTATTACTATGTAAAGACTTGAATTGCTTTTATATGAGACTGCTCTATATGGGACAGTAAACACAACATCTCTCTAATTCCAATGACTAATTTGCATGGAATAAGAGAGAATGCTTCAAATTTATAAAATTTTTAAATGAAGACTTGACTTCTTATAAATAAACGTAGGAAGTTTTGTTATTTTTTTCTGTTATCAATATTAATTTGGGGTGTTTTAGTTAGTATAGGTCTACATAATATCTTCATTACATAAATAACTGATAAAATCCACTGATTATGCACTGAAGAATCAGATATATGTAAGAGATGCCAGAATCTCCCACACTGTCCTCCAGAAAGAAATTAATTTACAGTTGTGTTCAGAACAGCCTGCAGAAATGAGTCCTTTGGGTGCAGCGGCTTATGTAACTGAAAACATCATATAACAGCCCAGAGCCTGGACTAACGCACTGCTGCTTGACCAAATCAGGGTTTTTTTGTCTTTAACTTGAAAGCAGAGCTTCTTCGTATTCTACTCATAAATATATAGTACAACATATTCAGAACACCATTTCTGAAATGTAACAAATCATAACTGTAAGAAACTCCACCAGTATCTCAGCTAGTAATGGCTGGAAAAGCCATTTCATTTCGATTCATCATAAATCTGAGATAATAGCAGAGATAAGCGCTTTTATGGATAACTGTTACATAAACAGTCTTAATTAAAGCGACTCTAAAAACAAGTGAAGATGGTTTACAGATAATAGGACACTGCAGTGCATGTAAACTCACTCACTTTAACCTTTAAAGCAGTAGAGCAGTAGTGACAGTTCGGTTGACAAACCTGTCGAGTTTTCTCCTGTGCCAGTGGCTGTCATTCGAGCTACGTGGTCAACACCGATTCTCTCTGCTTCCTCTGTGGCCAGAGTGTACGTCAGCTCAGCAAACAACATGGTAGCCTGGGAGAAAAAAACAACAAAAAACACCAAAACATATGAGATAAAACTATTCTCTTAGGGAAAGAGGGTCCCTTCACAGGAAAAAATATGTAGATGATATTAGATATAAACAGTACCTCTCCATTGATGATGTCAATCACAGATTCATAAACACTAACAGGAAGCTGAAAGCAGAAAGGATGCATAGTTTAGAGCAGCTGTATCTAATGCAAAACTGTGCTATTTTCTCACACTTCAAGGGAAAGAAATCAGAGCAACTCACGTCGGTGTGTTTGGTCATTGGGTTGAGCTTGAGGAAGAGAGGGCTCTCAATGATCTCACACACCTGGAGGAGGAGAGGGAAACAACAGTAAGAAAAGGCAAAAAAAAAAAAAAAAAAATCTGATGAGGTAAGATGACTTTTCTTTTACTACCGACAACAAAATTAAAAAAGTCTAATTGATACCGTGTTGGAATTCAACTAACACAACTTCTGTAGTGGATACAAATGAATGATTAATTAAATTTGTCTGTCTCTTCAATATTAAAGCCACTGCTTTTATATTTACTGTTATCTGACCAATCAAGGTCACGGCTGCAACAGGACTGCACTTGCTACAGACTGAGTAAGCGAAGATCTGAGAGGAGTTAAAGATACCCATCTTCTGCTTTCATTCAGATTTACTGTACATATTGCACCTTTAACTTTTGCCTACCTGCTTATGAATGTGGATATCTGATTGGTCGGGGGGACCGCCTGTGGTGTACCAACCCAAGAACTCCATCTCTTTGAAAACCTGTTTGACTGAGAGATGAGATTGAATATTATAGAAAAACTACAGCAAGCACCTGACAAAAAGTCATAAAAGAAAGTAAATGCACTAACAGAAGTGTATTCCTGCCCTTGACACATAAACACCACTTACATTGTTCCTCCTTGGTGTAATAATACTCCTTGTCAATATGCACTCGTTCATCTATGGTGTGAGACAGCAACTCAAAGGAGTTCATCACCTCAATGTTTCTACCCTCCTGCTTCCCAATCAGGGCTCCAATCACTGAGCAGAGGAGAAAACAAAATGAACAGCACCTACTGTAATTATCTATTTTATTACACTCACAGAGCAACAAGAGATGAGGTACGCACCACTCTAACACAAGCCATTTTTCTTGCAGAAACGTTCTCATACATACCCTGCATTGGTCGTCCCTCCTGTGAGCGAATGCGTATCCAGTGGTCGGATATGTTGAGGATAACCAGAGGGTGTAAGGCCACGGAAACGCTCCCGGTGACCCCTGAGGCCATAACACTGGGGCTGGCTACAGTTACACAGAGACACAAACAGGAGGAGCTTTAAATCTACAACAACTACAATAAAGCTATAGTCAGAAAAATATGTTTTCTTCTTGTTCATTCAATTGGATGTTTGATCCTCACTGTGGAGAATGATGACACCAGAAGACTGTTTTCACATTCAACTGCTGAGGGAGGAAAGTTTCTCTGTGCACAATCTAAATCCCCCATTTCCTCTCCCTGTTCTCTCTTTTAACTCGGGTTCTCTGTGTTGGACCATCAGCCGTCCTGGGACCTCACCCTCTCCCCCTCTGGCAGTTGGTGCCTCATTACAGATATTTTGGATCTGGATCTTCATCCTTCTGGAGGTTCAGCCTCTCCTTTTGTCTCTTTCTCACTCTCTCTCCCTTGTGTGCATGTTTTTTCCTTGTCTCTCTCTCTCTCTCTCTCCCACCCTCTGTGTGAATATGTGCAAATGGTGTGCTTGAGTTTGCCTCTCATGTATTTGTGTCTAGTCTATACTCTTTCCAGATCACATACTTTGGAGGAGGACGTGTGGCTCAGGTCTGTTTGAAATAGATGTAAATTTAAACATTTAAAATAGGGTAATAAGATTTTTCTGTGGAATTAGTTGTTATTCAAAGCAGTGTTTTATATTCATGTCTTAAAATGTGTCTGTGGGGATGAACTTTGCAGATAGGCCGATATATCGGTTCATCTCATGGACAGAGGGCATCCAAGACCAGCCCTATTTTGAGATTGGGTTGTTGTTATAGCTAGGTAATGAGTTCTCTCCCCAACCTGCATGTGGTGATGGATTTAGGTTTGTGTTACCGATCCAAACTACACTAAGAGATGAGAGGAGAAGTGATCAAAAATCCAATATGACTTATTTGTTGACAGCTTTTAGAGCAGATTTACTTTACGTTAACCCGCTTATATCGGCCAACCCGCTACCTGCCACCTTTAAAACCACGAAGGCATCTCTTCGCACCTCCCATAACACAAATATACAACACCTGCCACAATTTGCACGTAGGTCAATGTTGATATCGGGCAGAAATTGTTAAATAAGTGAGAAATACTCGCCTGCCCCATCCACTTCCATTCCTCCACCATTGCTGGTCGCCATCTTGTCCGGTATTTCGCGCAGGCGCAGTGGAGTGTTCGCCTAACGAACGTTAGGCGGCAACGTCGCCACATAAGGAAATTTTAAAATTAGCGCTACCGCATAATTATTGTCATAAATCTACCAAGTGTTTACAAGACAAATGGATTTCGACCGGGATACGTTATGTTGCGCCAAAGGAAAGATTTTTGATTTAACCGGGTAATTACCGCTAGGTCCTACAGTCAATGGGCAGCTGTTTCCTGGGGATTGCTGATTTGGGCGCAACCTGTGTGCGTCGTGATAGTAGTCCGTGTCGAAGGTCTAAAGAGTTTTGTTTACAAAATGGAAGAATTTAAACTCTGTAATCTGGACTACTTTCCCGAGAACATTTTAATTGATGTGTTGTCGTTTCTGAGCGTACGGGAGCTCGTCAAAGCTGGAAGGTAAGAGAAATGTAACTTTGCCGACCAGTGTTTTACCAGTTATTCGTATTGTGAAATAAAACTCTGCCAGCTTTGCCTTTGTTCTGACTCAAGTCACATGATTAAGTTTTTTGTTGCATTTTACGGTGTTTTTAGAGTGTGTAAGAGATGGAAACGTCTTGTTAAAGACCAGAGACTGTGGAGACATGTCGATCTGACGACATGGAAAGGGGTAAGTTACTTACAATGTGACGTTAATCTTTCAGTTTTTATTTACCTTTTCATCTTTCATTTGGATCTTCTATTGGATTAACATAGCCACACAACACATCCACAATAACAAAAAAAAAAATAGCCATACAGAACACACAGTTCCTACGTGAAATCAGATGTTCCAATAGCCACAACTTTATCACTTTCTTTGGCGATAAAGAGGAAAGGCTAAGAGTCTTTGAAAACCTAAAACCAAGTCAAGAATCTTTGACAGTCACATCAAGTCACTGATAAAGTCTGCATGCTACCATCTTAAAAATACATAAAAGTATAGAGGATTCATGTCTAACCATTGCTTACAAAAGTTGCTCATGCTTTCATTGCCATCAGGTTTAGGTCTCAGCTCAGGACTTTTCTCATTCAGAAAGCTGCTGCTAAAATAATCAATCTTGTTGTTTTTCCCAGGCTTTTGAGACAATGTTAGCAAACTTCCATGCATTAAAACTGAAAAACCATTAACATATTTGATAATCTGTACACTAGATTGTTGTTTTGTTTTGCTGTTTAAATCTTGACAAGTGCAAGACAAGGAACCATACAAAAATGAAACTGGTTTCCTGTGGGTTGTAGCCTAAAAGAGTTAAAGTACTCATGCACCACAGAGTTAAATATCCAGAAGAAAAATATTAGGCACTATCCACTTGTATTCATTACGTTAAAAGATCGTTTTTAATGTTTTAATTTGAAGTGTAACATTTTATGTTGTATATGTATTTTATGTATACGTCTTACCATTAGACTCTATAGAAGTCGATTACAAATGGATTGACAGAAACTCTCTCTTTTGCTTCCCATCCTTTATTCTCAACACTCACACATATTCGTGGACTGTCCACTGCGTACAAGGTGACGTCCCGCATACTTTGGGTCCTGCTGCGTCAGTACCTTGGTTGTGGACTAAGATGCCTTCGGCTGCGTGGGTTGCTGCTCTCTGCCCGAGGCGGTAGCTTTCTCTCGGAGTCTTGGCTCAAAGCTTTGGCCACAAAGTGCCCTCGCCTGAGTAAGCTCTATCTGTTGCATGCAGACCTGAGGAGCCTGTCCAGTTGCCAGCTTCTACCTCCGTCTTTGCAAGTGCTGGAGTTGCGTGGTTGTGAGCTGCCTCGCAGCTTTTTCAACCAGGCACTGCCTACTTCACCTGCCCAAGAAAGAGCAGAAGCCACGTCCAGTGTTGGTGCTCAACAGAAAGGGCAGGATCAGAAAGGAAAAAAGCTTGGTACTCCATCAGGGATTCCTATTGAAACATTAGTCCTTAACAATGTACCCTCTTTCACGGACCAACACCTGCAGAGTCTGACATCATGGGAGAGGCTCAGTCGACTGGAGCTGCGTGATACCTTTCGCATAACAGCTAACGGGCTCAGGAGCTGTGCTGCCAAGGACGGCATCTGTGGTGTGGAAGGTCTTTCCAGGCTCAAGTTTCTAGAAATAGGAATCACTGGGCGGCAGGGCTACCAGTCACAGATGGCCTCCCTGGGGCTAGGGGCAGGATGGCTCGGCCTGGAGGAACTGAGCCTGGGTGGTAAAGAGGTGGGGCCAGGTCTACTCTGTGCCAGCCGTCTAAAGGACCTGAAGCGTCTGCGCCTGTGGGCCTGTACTCTCAGCGAGATGCAGATAGTTCGGAGCTGCCGTATGCTTCGTGGACTCCGGCGGCTGGAGTTTTTGGACGTGAGCTTCCAGCCTCGGCAGTGTCCACCAGTGTTGGAAGGGGAAGGTGGCGGTGAAGAAGAGCAGGGCAGTGAAGAAGCTGCAGGTGGAGATAGCAACAATGATGAGAACAAGACGCTGGATGTGAACGATCCTATTCCAAGTGTGCGCCGCTCACTGGCTGTCCTGCTGCCATCCTGCACACTAGTTTTCACCAACTGCTCTGTTCAGATTAATGCAGACTAAATGACGTCTCCACTACTGATGAATACAAGTGGCCAAAATGGTTAAAATTCTCTTTCACACAGACGTGTAGTTTTTATAGCATTATCGATGAAATGGTTAACATTCATTTTTATTATTGTGTCATGATTATAAGTATGCCCAGCCCACATTGTCTTCCAATATGTCATAATCTCATATGAGCCAGTTCCAGGGTGCAACATATGTTTTTCAAACAACCAGATTTTCTGACCTTTGTGTCAACAAAATAAAAAAAAAACACTGACAAAACAACTACAGTGTAATACTGGAGAAATCAGAGTAAACTCTTAATTAATAGTCCATCTTGTTTTCTCTTCCAGGCTTTTGAGACTGTTTTACCCGTGGATACTTTTGAATCTGCCAACCTCCGTAGCCAGAGGAGGAATACCAGGTGTCAACTTTGCAATTTAAGGGTTAGGGTGAGGATTAGGGTTAGTAGACATGTGTGGATTGAATAAAACTTGAATAAAAGCTGAGATGGCCAGTTGCCGTAAGTGGAGGGCCTGAAGCATAAGAGACTCCTTTCACTTGAATAAAAGCTTACTTTTAATGTAGCTATATATTGTGATATAGCATTTTAAATTGAAAATCAAATGATAAAGTATCTCTGGATAAAATAACCAGAAGTTAATCCAGCACATTGAAAATACCTGACAAATTAAGGTACTTCATTACCTTGATGAAAAAGTCATGTTGCCACAAAGCACCATGCTTTTGTCCTCAGAGACCCATATACTGTATATTGAAGTTGGAGCTATCGCATTGAAAACACTTTGGAAAAATCTCTGATGTTGACAAATATATGATTTTACAGTTTATATTGTCTGTATTGTTACTCACTGTCTTTGAGGTAAATCAGTGGACAGTCTCACTTCCAAATTGATTGTTCACATGAAAAAAACAAGCATGGTATATATGAACAAAAATAGACAAGCTTTTAGCTTAGTGTTTTAAACTCAGTCACAATATGACACAAAATATGGAACTGTCGCTGCTAGGCTGTAAAGACTTAAGCAGGTGTCAGATACAAAGGCAGACAACTGAAACATACTGCTGGCAATCCACCTGTTTCCTGTACTTTAACTCCTGTTCAACAATGTATACATTCAGACACAATGTCAGTTACAAACAGGTGTTTGGTTCTGGTGTTACAGAACAACAGCATACCATATGTAAATTCATCTGTATCATGTCCCAATCCCCTGTCATTTTTCCAATTTCTTTACCTATATGCTTTTTAGAAATTATGAAATAACAATGTTAAATGTAAATGTCTGTTGATTGTGTAATTGAGAGAAAACATGGAAGATGTGCATCCTTGACATGAATTGTCATTTAAAGCACAGTTATAGATGTTTGAAAATTTAAATGAGAAACTGTTTTGAATAAATCTATTTTGAACAAATAAATCCTGTGGTATAATTTGTTTTTGTATTTTGTCATTTAATAGATTCATTCTCTTAAAACATAAAGATCTTTTTTTTTAATTACAGCCTGACCTTTCATCAAATTCAATTCACACTCATTAAACGAAAAACATAAGTTAACAGCATATATTCTAATTGGGGAAAATGTTATAAATTGTTGTGTCATATTAAGATGTTATGAAGCTGCAGTAGAGTTTAGCTTGTTCACACATCTGGGATCTACAACAAAAAGAATGTTGTTAGTGCTGAAATGATTAGTTGATTAATCAAATAATTGATTAGCATAAAATAGCCACTAATTTGGATAGTGAATCAATCATTTTAGTTATTTTTCATTGAAAAACATTACTTTCTTTGGTTCCAGATTCTCTGCGGGAAGGATTCTCTGCTCATCTTTATTTTATATAATCGGAAATGTTATTATTGTGAAAGATGTAAATCTTTGAATCTTCAAATTTTGAGCTAAAGAAAACATTTGAAGATGTCACTTTGTGCTCTGAGAAATTATTATGGGCATTTTCCTCAAATTGTTTTTGACCTTTCATTGAATAGACGGTTATTTGATTTATCATGAACTTGTAGATATTTGATTTTTTTTTTTTTCTTTTTCTTTTTGTTAGTTGCAGCCCCAGATATTTTCACTAATAAAAATATCATCTTACAAAGAAACACCAGGGACAAAAGGGGCCATGGTGGGTGAGCTCAAATTTGAAACTTTATAGTTGACATCACAAGCATAAAGATGTTCATTCTCTTTTACAAAGGAAACGCAAACAGCGATAGGGTTCAGTTACTTTGGCCAGGCCTCGACTGAAAACAATAATAAAGTAACGACACTGTGAACACTTCTTCACCGCTGTTAAAAGAATCAGGAAAAGGAAACAGGAGAGGAAGGCGGGTCCATATCGCTGTATCGTCGGTGTTCACCAATCACACGCGTTCTCCTGCAGCAATTCTGGCCAATGGGAGCCTTCTATGTGAGGCATACCGACCAATCGCGGTCGTGAAGGTTGGCTTTTGAAAACGTTGGCGGCCGAAGAAGTTCAAAAATATTAGGACTGGGCTTTACACGCTGGAAAGTTAATAGTCCGTATCTTCATTACGATGCAGGTAATTTGGTATTTTACTTTTTTGGTAGCGAGGTTGGACTGGGCAGCAATTGAGAACTCCGAGCAGCTTCTTTCAGTTGTCGCGGATTTTAGCTAGGTAGCTAACGTTAGGTTTGCCAGCTACCCTATTGAGCTAACCTAAATGTAGCATAACGTCTCTTAATTTGAGTTGAACATTACAACAACCCTTGTATAATGTATGTATATGACAGAAGATAAACATAAGTGGCTTTATTCAATGTAATTCGATGGTGTTGAATGTAAGTCTATGTTTCAGGCGCTACCCCACAAACAAGGCAAAGGTTTTAACTGTGGCCTAACGTTACCGATCTCTTCTCATTGTTTAACTACAGAAACATGCCTATTTAAGGACATTTACTGTATCTAAGTGAACGACTTAAACCAAAATCTAATTAATCAATGTGGTGATGAATCATATTTTATATTACACATAAACTGCGTTGTATTACCTTACCTAAATGTAGTAGAAACTTTTAACATTACAAAGTTAAATTTTCAGCTTCACAGTCTACCCAGTCTGATACATTCACAGATATTGAAAATGTACACTGAAGTAACAGACAAAAAGGGCCATCTATACAGTCTAATGCAGTCCAGTGTTGAAGGGTGTGTTGTCAAGGTGGAGAAAATATCCTGAAAGTGGGAAGTCAGAAAGATCAAAATGTCTTCCCTCTTCCTGACGCTTGAAGCAACTACAAATCCCCAATAAACAGCGAAAGTAGTTGAGCCCTAATACCACTCAGCCAGCCTCAGTCTATGCAGGAAAAACCCTCAGAATCAGAGCCACCTTGGGTGTTTTAAGTTGATGGACTGTTTTCCTCAACACCCTGCTTGCTATACATACCCTGGACATTGTCTAAAATAAGTAATATAACTTGAAGCTAAAAATAAGTCTGAATGATAAGACACTCCACTCAAATGCACTGGAGGTTAATGTGAGCTGTCTGTATTTATTTCTTTACAGAATAAGGAAAATTATGAGCCCAGGGATTTCCCAAGACCGGTAAGTAGTAATGGCTATAAAAAGATGTCTAGATTTGCCCACTGTGCTTAATGAATATCTCATCTGTGATTACCTTTTGTACCAACACCAAGGAAAAAGGTGTATCAAATGGGCTGATGTGGTGTGAAAATATTCAAAATCAGTATTGTTTGCTAGCTAATTGAAGTTTATTGTCAATAAATCCCTTAATAACTGCATGTTTGTGTTTTTGCTTCTGAATATCAGTTTACAACCCCTAGCATGGTGGCAGGCCCACAGCGTGTTCAGGTGAAGCCACGAGCAGAGATGGACAAAAATGCCATCACAGGTAACCTCTGCCTCCTCACATACAGATACCATTCAAACTTCAACAAATCTTTCTGTTTTGATTGTATTGTCATTTTTAGGCCCTGGGAGAGAGTGTGTTGGCTCATCCAGTTCAGCTTCAAAGTAAGTGTATTCACTCCTACCCCTCCAGTTGTGTATTGCTATCCTGATCTGTTTTCATCAAAGTGATGGCCTCAACTCTTTGAATGGTTAGCACAAGAATGTTTGTGTTTGCACTCTCTACAGGAAAGTCTCCATTGATGACTTCGACATCGGTCGACCATTAGGGAAGGGCAAGTTTGGTAATGTTTACCTTGCAAGAGTAAAGAAGCTGCAGGCCATCGTGGCGCTGAAGGTGTTGTTCAAGTCACAGATGGAAAAGGAGGGTGTGGAGCATCAACTCAGGAGGGAGATTGAGATTCAGGCCCATCTCAAGTTAGTATCCTGAAAGAACATTTTTTGTTGTCTGATGTGGGTTGTTATTTAGCTATGTTTAGAAGACAAATGCTGAGTACTTGAGGGGCTTAATTCAGGGCAAAATATCTTAGTTCATACATTTCCTGGAAGACTATTTGCTACTATTCTCTGCCCCTCTGAACATTCATCAACTTCTAACATTTATCTATATAATATACAAGGTGTCAGATGAACAGTGGTTTAATTTTGTGCTTCATATCTTTACTGTGAATTGCAAACTGAAACGATTGCTGCAACGTTTTATGTGAATAATGTTTTGCAAATTTTAATGGTAGGTTAACCAATGAGATGCCAGGTTAGATGCATGTACAGTTTTGGAGGAACATTTGTGTTCTTCTTGCATGTCGTATGATGGTTATCTGTGCTCTTTTAGGCAGTAGCATTTGCATTTTAATAAACATTTACTCCAGTTTATCACAAAATAACTAGTACAACCCTGCAAAATACTGGCAGCACTGTTTCAGCAGAGTAACTGATGGTTCATTTCTGAAATACCAGATTAACATTTATTCAATTCTTCTTCACACATCTTGCTCAAATAGGGATTTTGATTTCTTGTAATATGAATACACTGACTTTGAATGTCTTTCACTTGGTTTTGGAAATACCTTCAACAACACTCTACCTAAAAATATACTCTATTTTCTCCTCAGGCACCCCAACATTCTGCGCTTCTACAATTACTTCCATGACCGCAAAAGGGTGTTCTTAGTGCTAGAGTACGCCCCACGTGGTGAAATGTACAAAGAGCTGCAGAGATGTGGAAGATTTGATGACCAGCGTACTGCCACAGTAAGAGATGAACCAAGTTTGTTCATTGTTCAGGAGTAATTTGCACATCCTTACTTCATCCTAGGCAGTTTACTGGACTTGATGAACTACATTGCTTGTATTGTGTGTGTTTAAATTTAAATGTCATAATTCAGTGTTAACCTCTTTAAATTTGCAGTACATGGAGGAGATATCTGATGCTCTAATGTATTGCCATGAGAAGAAAGTGATTCATCGTGACATCAAGCCAGAGAATCTGCTTCTCGGCTATCGCGGAGAGCTGAAAATTGCTGATTTTGGTTGGTCTGTTCATGCACCTTCTCTGAGGTGAGTAATCATAGTGTCAATGCACCACTATGCCCTGTAAAAAACGTCTGTCTGCTGCTGTATGCTGTTGCATACATCTGTTTTTTGCTGCCTTCCCCACTCACCTCTTGCTTTAAACCTTCCCAGACGTCGCACCATGTGTGGAACACTGGACTACCTCCCTCCAGAGATGATTGAGGGACACACCCACAGTGAGAAAGTGGACCTGTGGTGCATTGGGGTCCTCTGCTACGAATGCCTAGTTGGCAACCCACCTTTTGAAACTGCCAGCCATTCAGAAACATACAAAAGAATTATGAAGGTTGGTGTTTTTCTTTGGGTGTCAAATTCTTAGTTGGACAAATCTAAAGAAATTGTTTTGTCAGTTTTTGTAAAGTGAAGTCTGGAAGAACCTTGGCCACTTCCATTCATGGATATGTGAGAAGAACCTTTTTGAGATATTTTACACCGTTCAGAATAGTCAAGGGTCGGCCTTACCAGCACTAAGCATGCTGGTGCTTATTTTGGTAGGGGTGTTTGAGGGGTAATTTTACTGAGGAGTGAGGACGTGTTATGCTTTCACTCTCTTGGTCTCTTGCGTTTTTAAAAATTCTAGTGATTGAAAACAGAAATTTTAAAGATTACTCTTGAACACACATCACTGTTTACAGACTGTCATCCTGCTTCAACGTTTACCTACTGTACTTAGGGGATTATTACCAACAATTAAAGTACATTCACTTTCAGATTTACCTCCAAACAAAGGTTTATCATCAGAACATCTAAACTTTTTTTTTTTTTTTTTGTGTCCCAACAAACTTTGCTGTGGCTTTGTTGCTGTCTCCAGATGCTAGCAATTACTCTTGAGTACAACACTATCATAACTGATACAAAATGATGGCTGTATTCAGAAATAAGACTCAATTCATAATATTTTCATCTACATATGTTTTTACTCTTCAGTGATTTCAGGAAACTTCATAAGTTTCTGTCCATGAACCCTGAACAACACCAAATCATGAGCTGAGAAAGCCTAGATTTAGCCAAAATTATGGTATCAGTATTGGGATGTGATATATCATGAATCAATTAAACCACAATACACAGGTATTTTAAAAAAGTAAGGTATCTATATAAACAACTAGTATGAACTATTTCTCTGAGAAAAGTCAGTATTTACTGCAACAGTCTGTGTTGATTAAATAAATAAATACCCTCTCGTCATTTTCAGGTGGATTTGAAGTTCCCCAAGACTGTCTCAGATGGTGCACGGGACCTGATATCAAAGCTGCTTCGCCACAGCCCCATCAATCGCCTCTCGCTACAGAGTGTCATTGACCACCCATGGGTGCGCAGCAACTCTCACCGGCTCCTACCCCCATCCTACCCTGCCAAGAAATCCTGAGCCCACCTGGTCAGCCTGCTTACTGCCTTCAGAGGGGTGTTTTATGTCCACGAGAGACTCTGGGCCAGCATGTTTTGGTTTCACTGCCAAGAGCTTCAAACTGCCATTATTTCGGCACATTTTATGATGCATATACATGCATACCCAGTTTTATATGTTGTACAGTGTGGTGTCATTATATATGTCTAGTTATTCAGAGGTGTATGTGTTGTTACTTTAATTTCTGAAACTTTTTAAAATGGACAAAGCTCAGTTTTGTATTTCTGCGCCTGATGGTGTTGACTCCAAAGTACTACTATTAGACAGCCTCAAGCCGAATATATTCTCAAATAGTTTAAGATAATGTGTTTGAGGGATGGGGTGTAAAGCATGTTTTATTTTCCCTCAAGCTGTACTTCAAATTTCTAATAAATATTATAAAAGGATTTGAGGACATCTATTGAATAATTTATTATGTAAAGGAAGTGGTTGCATTGCCAAACAGTATATCATTAGCAAAAACTGCTGTGGTCTACTACAAAGGCACCCTGCAATTTATCCTAATTTCATTAAGTTTATATTCAGGTTTTGTTGAAACTGTTTACAAAGATGTTCCTTCACATTTACGGTCATTTTGGAGGCTGTAGTTTAGTTTGTCATGTGTGCTGTATGAATTATACTATATGATTTTAGTATTTTATCCAACCTCTTTATCAATGAGGGTAGACTAAATATCAAGTTTCAACCAAAACTGTCTTAGCTAGGTGTGCCTAATAAAACGGGAACATGGTGTATATTATGAAATTATTTCATAAGGTATGTACTAATAATATATAAATGACCCCCATCTACACTAGAATACTCGTAATCGGTAGTTCACAATTTAAATAATACACCTTCACAAAGTTATTTGACAACGGCGTGTACATACGGTAGCGTGGCCGAGCGGTCTAAGGCGCTGGATTAAGGCTCCAGTCTCTTCGGGGGCGTGGGTTCGAATCCCACCGCTGCCATCACATTTTTTCCTCAGATTGTATTTTGTATTTAACTTATCAGAGATCTTTCGTCTGCCTTCACTGAAAGTTTTTGTTGTCGGTGAATATCGGTAGAAGTTATACAGCGAGCGACGTAACATTGTCACAAAAAAAACCGAGTTAGAAACGTGATACATTAGGTTGACTTACCATAAAACAATAGAAATGATGGTAACTCGTATTCTTTCTCGAACACCATCAGTATTAAGGTCAAGCCAATTATCGCCGAGAAACAAATTACACAATAACTTGGCATAGTCTTAAGCAAACGTGGATGTAATTTGTTACATGAAAGCGCTAGAGGTCACTAAATGATCATAATCTTCCTGATTGTCTCTCATACACAAGCTACTATATCCGTTTATCCAGGGGCGGGGGCACACATTGTAAACATTCGGGGCTTAGCCTCAACTTCAGTTTAATTCAGGCTACATGCTCCGCCAAGGAATTTTTTTCTGGATTCACAGCAGCTACGTGTACTGTTTACTGTATCAAGCCATTTGTACATTATTTAGGGAAAACATGATAGTTGCCCTGGAAAAAAAAATCATCCAGAGCCTGCATCATATTTTGAATCAAATTGTTCTCTGTCTCCATCATTCCGAAACCACCACACAACAAATTTTGTCAATGACTAATTGTCACTACTGCCACATAATAAGAGGTCAACATTTCTGATGTTACTATTTTGAACTTACATGACAGGTGGGGAATAGCGGTTGCCCTGAGAGCTCAACGCACTGCAGCTTAGGAAAACACATGCATAGACACAAACATGCCGCATATTCAGGAAACATCTTCATCAATTTGACACATGCGCTGCAAAAACACAAAATACACAAGCGCGCTGTAAATTCAGTCCTATAGCACAACAGAAGTGTCTCCAGGGGACACTGAAAAGTGATGAACCTGGTTGGGACTTGTTCAATGCCCAATTGTGACTTTTGAAGTTAAAAGCACTGGATAACAAGTGCGTCACAGCCAGGTTTTCATCAATTTTTTCTTTTTAGGTCATTTTTTGCCTTGATTCCTGCATTGATTTAAAGTGCAATGTTTCCCTCTGAAATGTAGTGAATAGAAGTCCTGCATTGGCAATGTTTAGTAAAAACATTTAAAGTATTAAAAGTACTCAAAGGAAACACCTGTCACCATTATACTATTGTTTATATGTTTTCGCTTATTCTTTAATTTTTTGTGTAGCATTTTGCTGTTGTAGTTGTCTATGGCATTAACCAAGAATTTGGTTCCTTCTCGTTTACTAAACCTTTATTTTGGTAGGAGAAAGCTTTTAAAGTTGTTCCGGTTTACGTGACAACGATTTTTTTTCCTTCCGTTTCAAACCTTCATAGAACTTCACTAAACACAACAGAAAGCTGTTGTCTTCGGGTCGGAAATTATCCCATGTGTTATCAGTATTATCACTTTTAATCACTAAAATCTAAGCTAACTACGTTGAGACATGGCTGGTTTACCACCGGGAGACCCACAGCTGGTCTCAATGATCGTCAGTCATTTAAAAACACAGGGGCTCTTCGACCAGTTTCGGAGGGACTGCCTGGCAGACGTTGATACAAAGGTAACGGTTGAAAATATCTTCATAACGTAATTTCAAACAGTGTTTATTGTGTAATGACTGTGTAACGTTTATGTGTAAAAGCTTAGTTTAGGGAGCTCTGAAAGCAGGTACTGTTCTGCTGGAGCAGGTTTGACACTTGAGTCCCGTTTCGGCTAACTGAAGCTACATGCCAGGTGTTCAGTTGTTCATTCAGTTGTTTATTATTTTTACTGCGGGGCCTGGAAAACGAGCTGTCGTTCATGTTAAGGAGATAGGTCAGTGTTAGCTTTAGTTTTTCCTACCCCCAAGGCAGCCACTGGTTTTCCTTCATTTCCATTCATTTTGGTACAGCATAAAATTCAGTAAAAAGCCTTGGTGAGGATAGACAGGTTATGTAAATCTACCACATTTCTCATTTAAGGGTCAGTTTTGGGTCAGCATACAGGAAAATGTGGATAAGTTATGAATTGCTTATCTGAAGCTAGTTTCAACACAAGCTTGTTTTCATGGTGCAATGAAACCTGAAATGGAAACTGCTTAGTGCTAAAATGATTAGTCAATTCATTGATTCCATGATGACTTTTTATTATTATTATTATTATTATTATTATTATTATTATAGTTATTGGATTTCAAGTAACAATATCCAACAGTTGTTTTGTAATAGCCCCTCAACTATGATAATCTTCTTGTCTTTTCTCTTGCAGCCAGCTTACTTGAACCTGAAACAAAGAGTGGACAACTTTGTCTCTAATCACCTCTCTAATCACACATGGAGCCCACATTTGAACAAGAACCAGCTGAGGAACAACATCAGACAGCTCGTGCTGCAGTAAGTGAGAATGGAGAAATATCTCTTTTCCACCTTTTGTTTGTCATTTCTGCTTTTGCTAATAGTTCACTTAGTAGTTACTTAATAGTTCAGCAGTTGCACTGCTCTTCTGTATTTCAAGTGCTGCATTCTTTTACTTTGCGATGTTTTATAACTAGTTTTATGTGCACCAGTTACCCAGAGTTAAATCAAGCTCTTCTTCTTAGATCCGGGATGCTGGAGCAGGGAGTGGACAGGATAGTGGCCCAAGTGGTGGATCCCAAAATCAACCACATCTTCAGGCCGCAGGTGGAGAGGGTGGTCCGTGAATTTCTGTCGCCTGGCAGCTGCTCTGAAGAGCCACTGGCCCCACTGCCTTTGGCAGAGATCAAACCAGACAGCAGCATTCCTGAGCAGGGTACATAACATTCTTTTTTCTCTTTTTTAGCCATGTCTGACCTTTTTACTTTTTCTCACTCAGATTTTGACCACTGAACAAGAAGAATTATTTTCCTTACTTGCACACACCATAGTGAAGTCAGGACACAGATCTCTACTGGTGTCTAGTGTCTACTGCAGTGCAGATTGTTTGACAATTCTTGTTTGAATTTCTCCACTTTTACTCCTCCTTCTAGTAAACAGTCGTCACTTTTTGACTTTTCTTTATGATTTATGTGATACTGTATATCACATGGAGGCTGTCACTCACAGTAGAGTGGAGATTCAGTCTTTACAGCCTCATGAAATGAGATTTAAAACACAAGAGTAAGCATCTGTTAAATAAAGTGTCTGACTTACATTCACACAGTTAACACATGTCATCACATGCTCTTATGGTCACAGCCTCGTCGTCTGCTCCAACCACAACTGCAGCCAGCGACGCCATGTCCATCCTGGACACAATAACTTCTCTCAATCAGGAGGCTAGCGTCAGGGCCAGCTCGGTTACAGAGAAAGGACGCAAAGGCCACGCTTCAGATGAGCCCATGCATCTGGTGGAGGAGAGTGAGCAGGATATGAGTGTTGTGGAGGAAGGAGACTACCACCATGAAGGAAGGACGCTGGAAGAGACAGAGGAAACAAAGTTGGCATCAGAGATCCAGGCACTAGAAGTGAAGACAGAGGACACTCAGGAACAGATGGATCTGGGAAAAGAGAGGTTAATAGAAGAGGTGAAGATGGAGGATGAGGAGTCAGGAGCTCAGGAGCAGACAGAGGAGGAGAAAGATAATGTTACCAGCCGAACCACTGGAAAACCTTCAGAAGAGAAGCAGGAGGATGAGCTACTGAAATCTACAAGTCAGGCCAAGCAGAAAGCCAGAGAGAGGATAAAGGAAGGTGAGCTGCTGTATCTTCTGAATATGTTTTTAGTTTTAGAACAATGCAAAGTATTCTTGATAAAAGCACATTTCTGAGTCAAGGCCAATTTTTGATTAGCACATTGCTGACTCTCATGTTTATTCCTTTGTAACAGTGCATTTGAAATAGAGTAAAAGAATAAAAGACAGACATGTCTTTGCATTGCAGAATACTCTTTGGAGGACTCTGACCTCGAAGGCCTCAGCGACATCACAGTGAGCTCTGTCCACACCAGCGACCTGTCGTCATTTGAAGAGGAAAGTGAAGATGAGGAGCTGCAGTCTGACTCTTCTGAAGAAGGGGAGCTTCCACTTGATGGTCTCAACTTTTTACTCCTGTCTGAGTTTTCAAACTAATTTTGAAAAGTAACTGTATCATAAAGTGTTAAATATGGTCTGTACTACAGATGTTACAGATGTTCTTCTACAGACTTTAATTTTACGTAAAAAATGTTTTTGTGTGTGTTTTTCTTTCACCAGATCAAGGTGAGAGAGGAGAAAAGAAACATGCAAGTGGAGATGCAGGAGAAGAAGAGCGTAAGCCTCGTCGCAAGGCCTATGTTCACAAGCCCTTCCTCTACTCCCGTTACTATAGCGACTCGGATGATGAAATCACTGTGGAGGAACGTCGAAGATCTGCGGTATGTTGTCTTAATACCAACATTAAAGGTACAGCATTGGACATCTATTTATAGCTAAATCTAAGATTTTACTTGGTAAATGAAATTCTCACAAACTTGAAAACAGTAACAATTTTTATGGTCCATCTTGGTTACTGTCATTCTGTCATTGCTGTGTCTCTAAACTGTGATCACACAGGCAAAGGACAAAGAGGAGAGGCTGCTCAAGAGACAGCAGAACAGAGAACGAATGGAAGAAAAGCGCAAACAAAAAGCAGTGCAGGCTGAAGAACAAGGTATTTCCGTCTCCCACGTGTCTGCTGTCAAGTGCTTTATTGTGTCTAAATCTTCTCTTCAAATCTGCTCCCACTTTATGTCACGGAATCTATAAATTGCACTGTGTGATTTTCACACTGTTTCGTCATGCTGTGTCCTCCCATTGTCCCCATCTTAAAATTCGAACATGTCTTCAGAATAGCTTTATGTACTCTTCATTGTTGCGTCATTTACCAGGCTTAATTTCCTATACAGATCACAAAAAACAAAAGAGTGGAGACTCTGTGGGGCTGGAGCGCCCCAGAGCCAAAGAGGCTCGCAAAGAAAGGAAAGTTCTGGAGAAAAAAATGGCTCTCAACAGGAAGAGGAAACTAGACTCAAGGTAGGTCATCAAAAGCTCAGACACAAATTCGTATAGGTGCCGATCAACTCAATCAAATGTTTAGATAGTTTTGCAGTGTACTTGCTGTAAATGCATCAATTTCATGTTTCAGGAAAGAGGGAGATGTTGCAAGCAAGAAGAAAGGAGACACAGGAGGAGATGGATCCAAGAAAGTGGTATGTGAAAGCTGCCACTAATGAAGCACATTTCACTATAGGTAACATGTTTGTTCTTGGATTGGGGAGGTGTAACAAGCAACATTGTGTTTTATTGTTTTAAAATTAGGAAGTGAAATCTGCCACCGCAAAGACTCCACAACCAAAATTGATTAGAAATCTGTCAGAATCTGCATCATCTGACGAGAGGCACAGAAGGATGAGCGGCAGCGTCTCAGAGGATTCCAGTGAAAACAGAAAGATCTCCGACAAAGGCCGGACACACTCCTTCATCCTGGAGTTAGAGCAAGGTTCCCAAGAAGCTCTTAAACAACGTTCAGTTGGAAAATTTGATCGTCCGTCTCGTAAAGAACTTCACTCTAAAGAACGCAAAGAGAAAGAACGAAGCCTGTCAGATGAACGTGCCAAACTCAAACAAAAGCAGGAGAAGAAATCTGAACATCAGACAGATGAATCTCAGCATAAGGAAGGTGTTAAAGTGTCGTCTGAAGAGAAAGGTGAGAAGAAGCCTAAAATGAAAAGTGAGAAGAAAATGACAGGAAACACAAGAGAAGGAAAAGCGTTTGTGTCTGAAGGTGTTGCTGATGAAGGCCCTAAAGATGCAAAGAAGGTGAAGGCTCCATCCACGGAGGTTGTCAAAGCAGAGAGGGACAAGGATAAACAAAAGGACAAAATTAGAGAAAAGGACAAAGATAAAGACAAGAGTAAAGAAAAGGAGAAGGCTAAAGGAGACAAAATTTCAGTGAAAACTGATTTAAAGCAGCTGCTCCGCCCAGACTCTGCTGGTTCCTCTGAGGATCGGTCTGACATGGAGCCTGCACCAGACAGCAGCAAGAAGAAAGATAAACACTCCAGGGAAATCCTGAAAAGGTCAAAGAGCCACTCTGAGGACAGGCAAGGAGAAAAACCCAAATCTATAACCGATAGTAAAGACAGTGAAAAGGAGAAGACAAAACCAGATCAAGACGGCCAGAAATCTAACAAATCCAGCTCTGAAACAGACAAAGATCCAAAAAGAGTCAAGACAATAGAAAAAGGAAAAATCATTGAAAAACCAAAATCAAAATCCAAAGAGGAAACAAAGACTCCATTGTTATCAAAGACTGATAAGAAAGTTCAGAGTTCAGAAGTCAAAAGTGCAGGGGGTGCATCTGCCGGCAAACCTGAGGCAACAAAGGAGAAGAAAAAAGAGGGGAATACAAAGGACCAGGGGAAAGTCTCTGAAGAACCTTCACATGAGAGATCAGACATTAAGAATGGAAAGAAAAAACTAGAGAAGAAGGATAAAATCCCAGAAAAGAGAGACGATAGCCAAGAAGAGAGGAAAGCACCCAGAGACGACAAACTGGAAAAGTCAGATAAATCTTCAAAGTCTTCTGTTTCTTCAGTGAGTCTTGAGACAGAAGAGCTACCTAAGAAACCATCTCTTCTCCAAGACACAAGCACAGACTCTGATCCTGTCACCACCACTGTCACCACCTCGTTCTCAGACGACACCTGCGATGCTTTAAGTGACATCACCCCTGAGCCGCCTGAAGGAGAAACAGAGTCACGACTCAGTGAGATGCCTGCTGTGCCGGCTGAGGCCGACGCTCTGCTCACCCTGATGGACGTTTGTACCTCAGCAGAGGCGAGACTCCCACCTGAGAGCATCCAAGAAGATGTGACTGATGAGATGGCACTTCAGGATGCTGATATGAAAATGAAAGAGGCAGCTCTGACTCTGCTCTCTATGGATCCTGACAGTACAGTGTCCTCCAGCTTAATAAGTCATGACACAAGCGAAGAACCAGAGGTGAATCCACCGGCTCCACAACCGATGGAAACTACTGCAGCTGAAGAGGAAGAGCAGCATCCTCCTATAGATGTGCAAACAGCTGCTGAAACTGAGTTCACAGCCACTGAGCTGTCAACAGCCCCATCTCAACAAACTGCCCGGCTGGTTGATGAAAACCCAAACACTGCAGGTACATGGGGAAAAATGTCAAATTGCTTATAATTGTCTCTCTACGCATGTCAGAATGTTTCCATAATTAAAAAGCTCAATATGTGTCTCTGTATAGATGAATCTGAAAACGCAGAGAAAGAAATGGGCTCGTCAAAGGCTGAAACATCTGAAACACTTGCTCTACAGGTAAAAAAAAAAAAAAACATTTCACATTTGTGGAATTAAAATGCCTTGAAACCTCTTTAAAGAAATAATAGCCCTACATTGGCTTTTACTTTGACATTTTGGACTATTTTACTAGTCCCAGTAAACTTCTTGTTGATTAAAAAAATTTTAATGAATGAAAAATTGGCACATTTAATCCTCTACATAGGAGGATGACGCTACCTCAAATGAATGTCAGGCTTCTTTGAACGAGGATGAAGCCAACAAGGGAAAAATAACTCCTGAAACACAGCCAGATGAGAAAATGGCGCCACCATCAGCTGACAAAGAAGGTCAACTTTCTTGTCTCCTACTTTAGCTTAAATTCTAATTTCTTTTCTTGTCTTTTAATCTTTGTGAATGTTATTTTTTGTGGTTTCCAATGCGAAGTTAGTGGTTTGACAAAAGACCTTTGTATTGATCAGGCATTGTGTGTGCATCAACCTCGTGGTGCTCGGTGCTCATTTACTTCTTTACTTTCTATAATATTTCAGCTGTTGATGCTGTTGTGGGTGAAACAGAAGAGGTCAGAGGAATCACAGAGGAAAATACAGTTGCTGTTGTTTCGGATACCTCTGAACCAGTCTCCGAAATGTCCAGTGAACAAGTCTCCGAAATGTCCAGTGAACAAGTCTCTGAAATGTCCAGTAAACAAGGTGAGAACAAGAACAAGGGACAAGGCTTGAAAACTTGTTGCGAAGAATACATGATTTTCGTTGGCTGACCTATGATTTAACATGTTATTGTTACTTTAGATCAAAGTGAGCCAGACGGTGCAGCCACACAGATAAGCCCCAAGGTGAGGTACCATTCATGGTACACTAATTTCAATCGTTTGCCTTCGTAAATGTTCAAGTGAGACTAAATTTAAAGTCATCTCTCTTCAACAATAGGCAGAGGAAGTGGTAGCTGAAGAGAACCAGGTCATGATGGACATAGATTACAGTAAATCTTTTCTTTCTTTTCTCTTCTACAAACATTAAAATCTGACGAAACAATTTAATTGTATCCAGTGAATATTTTTAGTGAACTCATCAAAAGCTGTAAATAGGCAGCAGTTTTAACCTTACTTCTTTTCACCACTAGGTGAAGCTGAGAGAAAGACTCAGGAGGAAGAAAATGTTGCAGTAGAACAGAGGGATCCACAGACTGTAAGTGTTCAACCTTTTATTCAGGTTATCTATTTAATATGAATTGTTTGCCTTTGTTGATCTGTGGATCTTATGAATTTTGTTTAGATGGAAACTGGTGTCCCAGAGAAGACAGAAGAGGTCAGAGGAAGTGAACCTGAGTGTCAGCCCAAACTAGTCAAACAAATCAGTGAGTCATGTGACTTTTCTTTTTAAATTATCCCCATCTATTGATTTTCCTCATCTGTTGCAACTACATTTCTCTGTCTTAGGAAGAGTGAAGTCTTTCTTATCCATATTACATATTTGATTGATAATGTTATAAAATGATATTTTTGTGTGTGTGTATTGGATTCTTTTGTTGTTATATTTTGTACCTTTTTTCTTGACGCATGTGTAACAAAGAGCATACTGCTGTCTCAGGATGCTGAAACTGTAACTGAATACCGATTGTCAAGCTATGCTTTCTCTTTATTCCTCCTCTATAAGCGCTGGTTCTTTTGCTCTTAATCTCAGTCATTGCTGTTTGTTTGTATTTTCTAGGTAACGTCTCCAGCACAGACAGCCAGGAAGATGGGAAGGAATCAGACCTGTCAGAAAAGGTAACTTTTTTTCTTTTTTTTTTTCAAGCAGTTTGTTTGAAACTCAGCTCTTATGGAATAAATGTAGCTGTTGATACAGTAACCTCTGTGCTAACACATTTTTTTGTTTTGTAGGAACAGAAGACAGAAGGAAGAGGCAGACGGAAACGGAAACAGTCCAGTCAGAAAGTTGCAGCAGTGAAAGAACATGGTACAGTAGCTAAGATTCAAAGATTATAAGTTTGTTTTGTCTAGGTTTGTGACAACTCCATTTAGACTATTTAAAATTGTCATTAAATTTGGAAATTATTACTAATCACAAACAGTGACCTTTTTAAAATGTATAATGCATTTGGTAAACAACATATTACACATACATTATACATATTAACTATTTATGGATGAAACGATTCCACTGAAGAGCCCCCAGCAGCTGGACTGCCTCAGTGGGAGTTTTAACAGATAGTTATAAAAGTTCTGTGAAATAATTCTTTATATTTTTGTAACTGATCAGGTGATGAAAAGGAAAGAAAGGAGCAACTGTCTGATGAGGTAAATGCAACTTTTTGTCTTGTCGCATCCATCACAGAATAACAATGATTGTAAAATTGGTGCTTTGTGTGTTCTTGCTTTGGCTTTTGAAACCTGTTAAAACATAAACAGCAGTGTTGAGGCAACCTTTCTTGCAGAAAATCAACTTATGCACGTACATGTCTAATTCAAGTCCACATTGTTTTGCTCACGAACATCAGGAAACTGAGCAGGAGAAGGTTGTAGAGGTCAGTACACCTCGCAGGGGACGATCATCCAGATCAACCGAGGAGGCAGAGAAGGACCAACCTATAGAACCTGAAAAGTCTGAGGAGACTCCGAGCCGCAGGGGAAGACGTTCAGGAGCTGCACCCAAAGAAGCCACTGCTGGTAAACTGGTCATATGGTTGTTATATGGTTGTTGTTAAGGTGTAAAAAAAAAAAAAAAAATTATTTTGAAAATTTTCATGAAAATCTTGTGAACTGCCTAACTGTATAATGGGTTGATGATGTTTTTTTCCCTGAAATACATTAAGTTTTGTCAGTTATTGTCCTTCTGCTATCAGTCACACTATTTATTATGTTGTACATCAGCCAAATATTTAAATTCAATCAATATCTCAAAAATGTACAAATGAAACTGAATGTTAAACTGGAAATTGCTCCTATAAACCGAAGAATACAATTGTTTCATCGAATATTTGAATGTGATTAAGTGTTTTAACTTTTTCTCCAACGTTTTGCTGCACTGTTAACATCATTTTAAATAAGTTAAATGAAAAGCTTTCTGCTTTTGTAAATGCAAAGATTTTATTCAAACAAAGATGAATTGATTTTATTGTATTTTAAACTGAACACATTGTTGAACAGATTGACAAGTGCTACAGAGGATAGAATGATGTACAAGTGTCAAAAATCTGAGTCTAAAGTTGGGTTATTTTGTTTTTAACATCAGATATTCAGAAGGAAGAGGAGAATATAAATGAGGAGAGTGCTGATAAAACTTCATCACGGAAGCCAGCAGAGAAGGAAGAGGTATGTTAAGAAAAGTGCACCATGTTTTTAATATGATGTTATTACAAAGACGGCGCTTATTTCTGTACACGTGACACTGTTAGCTAGCAGTCAAATGTGTTATTTTAGTGACTACACATGATGAACGAACCCTGTCAGCTGACAACAATGAATAATATTTTGTGCAACACTGAGTGCATATATTTTGTGTTGTTTCACAATATTATTCCAACTTTTAGAAAACTGAAGATGAAAGTGCACCAAAGGAAAGGGAGGTCCATCTGCCGACTCCTGATCCAGACGGTTCTGAAGGTGCAGGGAACGCAGACTCCAAAGAGACCACTGACATACGTAAGTTCGTTTTTAATTCAAGTCTCTTCTCTATTTGAGTGACAGAGTACAGGCTCGTGGTGCAACTTGTCACTCTTAACAACCTGTCAAATGGTATGAATGAGTAATTTGGCAATTATAGTTAGCATAAAGAGAGGCTGGCATTATTGCTATGAGATAAATATTTGTAATATATTTTGAATCAGTTTTGATCAACATATTTCTATTCCAGGTGAACCGGCAGTGAAGAGAAAAAGGTCAGAGGAAATGGAGGAATCTTTGGAGGTGAGATTTGCTGTTTTTATTGATTAAAATATTCTCTGAATCCTGGTTTGCACGTCCATTTCAATCTGTATTCGCTTCCTTTACCCTCTCTATGAAAGGTTACCTATACCTATATTGCTGTATGTGTGTTTTGAAACTATTCAACAGGAACCCCAGGCTGATGAGGAGGTGAAGCAGGACAACAGTCAGCAGGAGCAAAACAAGCAACAGCCTGAAAAAGACGACGGTAAGAAAGCACACATACCAAACACTCAAATTAAAAGTGTGAAATTAAAGCAGAGGCTCTTTACTTTTGGCCTGGATACTTGTTGTAGAGACAAAACGTCACAACATTGTATGAGTTAGGAGTGTGATTTACAATTATCATTATATTCTCTGTATTGTACATTTATCTTTTCCCAGGTGGTTCTCCTTCAGTGGGCCAGGCAGAGGGACAAGAGGAGTTGAAAGAGGAGAGCTGCAGTGAGAATAAACCAGATGATGTATGTTGGTGTAAAAACATGTTTTGATGTTTTAAATATACTTCCATTATTTTAGCTGTCTTTATTGTCAGAAGACTATAAATATGAGCCATAGTCTTTTCCTTTTAAAACTTTACTAATGACTTGTACTTAGTGGTGTTTTACTTATTTCATTTCATCTTATTAAACTGAACTCTGACCTAGTAAATTAAATGTTTTAATAAAACCCTGTTTTATCATCTTACCAGGCTGAGGAGGAGCAACAGCAAGAGGAGCTAGAGACGACTCCAAAGAGAAATGCTCGGAGAGGACGACCTTCAAAGGCAGCGGCAGCCACAGAGGATTCAGGTAAGGAAACTTACAATTAAATTACAGTAATATAATATTTTACAAATGTGGTTTGTCACCTTTTTAAAAATGTTTATACCCTCAGTAACTGTTGTAGGGAAACGTATTCATGAACTGAATATAACCTCTGACTTGCATGACCATTT
This sequence comes from Seriola dumerili, assembly GCF_002260705.1. NCBI lineage: Eukaryota > Metazoa > Chordata > Actinopteri > Carangiformes > Carangidae > Seriola > Seriola dumerili. Next base: position 6,600,692 of record NW_019174586.1, read on the forward strand.
ATCATTTTTCCCACAGATAAAAAAGACAAAAAGGCAGAAGAAAAAGAAAGCGAGCAGAACGATGAAGAGGAGGAGGATGATGGTGAGGAAGGAAAAGAAACTGCAACCAGAGCGACCACACGGTCAGCCTCTCGACTGGAGGCTGAAAGGTAATTTCATTTTAATTTAATTGAAATGTACTGCTGGAAGTGTCATCACTCCAGTATCAGGCCTCTGTACAGTCATGCATTTTAAATATTATCTGAGCTCTTTGTCTGTTAACAGGATCTATAGTAAAACTCTGCAGGAAGGGCAAGTAAATAAAAAACAATGGAACACACAACAAACACCTGCAGAAAGAAGACAGACGACAACTCTGTATTTTATATTGTGTCATGAAATCTAACTCATCAGTATAAATACAGCACTAAAAGCCACGAGACACTATCATCCTCTGTGCTAATCTAAAGTCAGTGGTGATGAATGAGCCTCTGATTGTTTTAGTGCTGAGTGTTTACACTCTGAAGCACCCAGAAGGCATCATCACTGTCTCATCCTATTAAATGAAAGCTGGGGAGATTTAGTAGTAAAGTAACAACTGTTGTTTCATATTTGTTTTTATTGCTTCTCAGAAACAAGCCAAGTAAACCATCCACCCGGGCAAGTCGACAGAGCGGTAAAGAGGAGACCGCAGCTGGCACACGGTGAGTTTGTTTCACTGAGGTTAAGCAGAACTAACGGGCTTAAAGGGGAATCCGACCAAATCTGACTGCTGGGTCGCTGCTCTGTGAAAGAGGAGGTTTTACCAAAGGTTTTCCCGGAATTTCAAAATGTTTTGGAATTATTAGCGCCCAAAGTGAAAATAAAAAAGTGAAATCATTTTGTATGGCCTGAGCTGTTTGAAAGGAAGGTATAATAACTATCTTGAATTACACTACAGGTACAAGATCACTCTCAATAAAAAATAAGTAGACTTGTGAATAATTTAATTTGATAATATATAATTTCTTTATTTTAAGAATATTGTAGGAGGGAGACAAAGCTTTTGTGTCTAATGTCATTACAAATCAAGGCTCTCCTGAAGTAATAATGATAAATTGCCATAATTTACTACATTAAAAATAAGTAGTCTCTTTTTTCCCCACCATGGTTTGTATGCACTGTATGTCAACTTATACATTTATACATACATTTATATTAATTGATTAATCATTTGGTCTGTGAAGTGTGAGAAATAATACATAAACGTATTCATATTACTATCACAGAAGACAGAATAAGCAGGAGATCATTACACTGGAACAAGGGAATATTTAGAATTTTTGGTGGAAAAACATTATCAACAATTTCAAAAAAATGTTCTCAATCAACTGATCCATCGGTTTCAGCTCTAGGCCACAAATATAAAACATAATATTACAACCAACATTGAGAAATATTCTTTGGTTTATACAGTCTTTCATCTTAACCCACCAGTGGGTAAAAGGGAGAATCCATTTTTCAATACAATGCAGCAAATACTGTAACTTTTCAAACTCAGAATTCTTCACTCTCCTAATATTTTTGGATAATTGACTAATTTCCAAGTCCTCAACACTCCAGCCGTTCATTAAATCTCCAACTGTTCTAAAAACAGTACTGCTGTTGGAAAACAAATGGACCCTAGAAAAAGTGGATCCTACAGAAATGACTTCAAGTCTAATTCCTTTAATTTCCTCATTTAACCCTCTCAGTTTAATCCAAAATGCCTCTTTCTCAAGGAGCAACTTCTCAATGTCTCCCCCTCTATGGCAAACATTCCTTCTTCTCAGGAGACTGGATGATTCATTTCCATGACTACATGTTTTTTTTTTATTATCTATACATTTGTATTGGTCATCAAGAAAATGTATTTGTATTTGGGAGGTTCTGTTTTCTTCTATTTTATTTACTATTCCCATTTGTAGTTTCAGAGCAGATTTAGTCAGGAATTTTTACTTATTTTGTTTTTGAACTCAAATCAAATTTCACATTACAAAAGTCCTTTTGAAATCTGTCTCCTACACTGTTTTTTCTCTCCAGGGGTTATGTGGACATGCCAAGCTCCAGTCTTTGTGCATGTAATGGTTATTGCAACACTTCTCATGAATAACTCTTGAATTAACAAAGGCAAACCTTTACAGCACTTAATATGACACTGTGGACAAACGGGCTGACTTGCTCCTTGTTTCCCTCCTGCAGCGGAACGAGGGGCCAGGCAGCAGTGGCGAAGGGGGGCCGTAAACGGGAGACCAGCCCTCCTGCAGTGCGAACGCGGGGAGGACAGAAATCAGAGGAGCCCCCTTCCAAGAGAGCCAAACGCTGAAACCTCTGACAGCAGTGGACCAGTTTGCCCCAGCAGTGTTTTTTCTGCACTCCATATTCAAGTCAGTTTTGCTGTTGGGGGTCAGAGAACCTCTACAGTCAGTTAGCATGTAAAGCTGTTTCTGCTTCACTGACTGTAGATATTGAAAAGCTCTGGATAGTATTATACACTCTCCTCTGATGGTTGAGTGTAAACCTGAGGATCTGTGTAGGAATCCCTTAGAATACTTTCTACCGCACTACGCCCATATGGTTTGGATCAGACTTCATCATCCTTCTGTTTATTCAGTAATGCCCAGTAAACCAGAGTATTTCAGACCAATCAAAGGCCTAATGTGCAGCTGAGCCGCGCTTTGAGATAGAGAGGGTGAATTGAAATTAGCTGTCAGTCAGTCAACGCCTTCTACAGACATCACTGTTACACATTTGTGTTATTTCTGATTTGTAAATTCAAACACTTGTAGAGATAGAAATCATTGTGAAGCATCTAGCATTCATTATGAATTTTATTATTTAATATTCATTCTGTGAATGAAAGGAGAAATTTTCCTCCCTCTTTTTTTAAGGTTTTGTTTTTATACATAATATTCGGCAGGTAAGGTACTTTTTTTTTTTTTTTTTTTTTTTTTTTTTTTTTTTTTTTTTTTTTTTTCTTTCTTTTTTTTTTTTTTTTTCACTGTTGAAATAACAGCAGTATTAGTCACTGACAGGGAAAACATGACAGAACATGAACCGTTTCTTTAAACTCAGTCTTCATGAAATATTTGTAACAACACCCGCTGCAGACAAAGTGCTGTTTCTTGTGGAGGTAATCTAGATATTTGTATTGTTTCAGAGTTAAGTGTATATCAGTATGATGGCAATAGATATCTTGCCTGCCTGTCAATGTAAAGACAGTTGTTTCATGAATGTAAAAATACCGAATATTGCTTCCCTTTTTCATTTCCAAGCAAATATAAATCACTTTAGGTTCTTACTTGTGGTCGATAGTCAATTTCTAATTTTGCATTTCTCTTTCTACTTTTATAAGTTCTTATTTTTCATACTAAATACTCATAAGGGAAGTTTTTGTGCATCTCTTGAGATTTATTCTTTTCTTTACGACAAATGTAGTCACTGCACTAGAAGCAAATGAAAGCACTGCGCATTGGTCTATTATATTTTTAAGCTCTTACACTTTTCTTTGATTTTATTACAGCTTACAGTTAATGCACATACCTGCTGGTTAAAACATATTTATGTGTCCAGAATATACTTCATGGTAGTTTTCATAGATTTTCTTCTTTCTAAAAACAAAAACAAAAAAAACGGTTATGCAACTGCTAAAGGAAATCCAAACTCTGTTGCTTCTGTTTTTCAAAATTGAGCTCTTTTGGAAAGTAGAGATCTGTGTTTATGAAAAGATAAAACAGTGCACAGAGCAGAATATACAGATTTGTATTAATTCACCCATATTATGTCTAAAACGTTATCTCCTCTGTTTCCTAAATGGATGTGCTGTCTGTAATGTGTAAATAGCTAAAGACATTAACCAATCACCTCCGAGTGGAGAAGAGGAGAGGACATTCCTGCCTGCTAATGGGGGATAAAACTGACAAACTCAGAATGAAATATTCCCCCATCATTAACACGTTAGGAGGCTTTAATCGCTGCACCTGAACTTGCGGGATCCAAAAAGCATGGGGAGAGGTTACGGAAAGCCTGAATTCTCTGGTTGAAGTTTTCCAACCATTCCTGCGGATTGCTAAATTTGATTCCTTCAAGGTGTACCTCTCTCAGGTATTTCCTGGTGCTGCAATCCAAGCCTTAAAATATTAGCCCAGCACGACTCATTTAAAGGTTTGGATTAGCTTACATTTAGCCACTAGCGCTGGCAGACAAACAGCACTCCTTTCACTCCCTGATGCCATTGGAGTGACTTGAGACGTCATTTTATTATAGTCGTTTGCATTGTAGTGCAAAATGATTTTTGAATTTGCCAAGCGGGCCTCCACTGCTGAGTATCAGCAGTTTGAGTCACATTAGACGGATTCATAGGCAGCAGGTTTTATGTATTAGAGGGAGGACAGCTGAGTTCAGTCAGTAGGGACCTCACATCAAGATTTTGAAAAGGTAGAGAAAGCAGCAACACAAGATAACAAAAATCTAAATCTGCTTATTTAACTCTTGCGCCATAAATCTTTCAGATGTTTTTAATCTACTGTACCTGGAGGTATTTTACCAAGTAAAGATTTTACTCTTTGATCATTTTTTACTCATCTCACATAATGTGGTAAACGGATCCAATTTTCTGCTGCTCTAGGGTTGCTGTAGTTTTTAGCAATGCTCTATTCACTAAATGTTTTTAGTTGTTTTGCCTTCATCGGTGTGGTTTCCTTATATTCAGTCCATTGATCCAGTCTTAAAAATCACCATAGATACACAAGTACATACATAAATACATACTTACATACAAGATCACAAAACATCATTACCATCATCCTTTTGAAATAGATTCTACAAAATACAATATTTACTCCTGGTGGATACAAAATGTACAAAAGTATGAATCTCCAGTTTTCAATACGGCAGCTTTTTGACTCGGACTAGTTCAAATTATACATTAACATGAAGAGATGGAAAAATATATTGTGTCTCGTAATTGAGGTCTCGGACTAACCTTGCACCCAGAATGACCTTATTACTGATCAGTGACCTGGAGAAGTTGTTTCATCAGACTTGTCTAGATAGTGTGTCAGCTACTACTAATAGATAGAGACGTATACATTACAACTTCCCTTCAAGTCTATCTCACAGCCTATAAGCTACAGAACACCCCACCTGGTTTATCAGAGATGTGTTTCAGATGTGGCACTGAGAAACTGTACTTGGTTATTGTATTAAAGTCAATGGTGGAGGAAGTATCACACTGTAAAAATACTGTCACAAGTCAAAATCCTGCATTGAAAATTACTTAAAAGTATGTTAGTATAATCAGGGAAATGTACTGTTAAGTATTAAATAACACGTCCTCTAATGTTAAAAGCACTGTATCATTAGATATCACAGACCTAAAAGACCTAGAAGGACTCACTTACTATTACTCATGCATTAATGTAAAAGCAGGATTTTACTGTTGTAGTTGGTTGAGGAGGCTTTTTTTTTTTTCAAACTATTGTGCATAGGACTACTGCTAATGATTATTCTCTTTATGGATTACTCTGCTGATTATCTCCTTCATTAATTCATTGATTGTTTAATTTTTAGAAATTCAGAAAGTAGTAAGTATGTAATTATTCACACCCACAATGCTTTATTTGGTCCAAACCATGGAATTATTAAAAACAAATTACAATTATTCAAACAATTAAAAGGAAAAGCAGCAAATTCTCACAGATGAAAAGCTGGAACAATGAAATCATTTGGTCTTTTTGCATGAAAAATGACAAACTATCATCAAAGTAGTTGCCAGTTGATTTTTGTACAAAAGTAGAAGTACTTCATATTTTTACTTAAGTAAGTAAATCTAAACATACTTGATTAAAGTCCAGACTCTGGCATGAATATCTGTAACACACTGACAAAATCATAAGAATCAATTTCCCACAATTTTTTATGTGTTGCCATAAAGTGTATAGCAATGACGTGGAAGTCCAAACCCCCTCTCTAAAGATACACAGTTCTCTGAAATGATCAGCTGTGTCAGACAGTCTTAGAAAGACAAATAACATCATCTTAAAAATTTGGCCGCCTTATTTGGATTAAATAGACACATCACCTGTACTGGCGATAGAATTGTTATAATAAATATAACCATCTTTGTCTAACTTTAACTTCTCTTTGTAGTTGTAGTGTCTCTTCCTATGGATGCAATCTTAAGCACATGACTAATTGATAGACTGTGTAAGAAAAACAGACACAGACACAGACCATCCTGATGAAGGAAAAATGGCCAAAAAACATGAAGTGAATAAGGCATGGAGTACTGGACAGAGCCGTTTCTACAAGGTTCACCAGTATAAATTAAAAAGTATAAATTTAGGCCTATTTCATACCTGTTTCACAATCATTTCGACCAAAGTATGAAGGTATGTTGGAAAACCAGTAGGGACAAGATGGCTTACAATTATTTGACTATATCACATTTTTTTGCAGTACTTCCCAGCATAATGTTACATCAATTCCTAATGATATAGTCATTTAAATCAGTGCGGCCTGGACTCAGATAAGCAGCAGAAATGGATAGATGGATAAACCACTTAAAACTCAGTCATTAATTTAAGACTTCACTGGAGCAGTCCTGACGGTTTTTGCTACAGGTCTGATGAAGTTCCACAAAAAAGCACATAATCCACTTGTGCAACAATCCCACATGCAGTTTAATCGTGTGACATCTCACAACAACCTGCAATCAGATACAAAAACATTTGTAAGCAACATAACTGCCAGTAACAGGCGACAGAAAATACTTAAGACTTTTTGATACCATCTCAGGCCTTTGTTTGAGGAAACTAAATTCAAAGCTTTTTAACACTTTTCAAGACCTCCAGAAACCCTCAGAATGGGAAGGTCTGGTTATTTGGGTTCTGGCACTGCACCACTCTAACTTTTCAGCTCTGGCATCTAGAAGTTTTTGACTGTGATACAAGATACCAACGACATGTAGTGCCTCAAACCCCCTCACACCTCCTCCTCTTCGTTGTAAGCTAGTCTGCTGGTGGGTAGCAGTGCAGTTTATCCAGCAGAGAGCTGCGGAAAGATGGTGGTTTCACGCAGCTGTCAACTGGAATAGAGGTAACTGTTGGTTTTGAGCGGAGGGGATCCTCGCAGGCTGCTGCAGGGATAAGGGGGCTCACTCACTCACTCCTGCTGCTGCCTCTCTGCACTGGGAGTGGTCTTTCCTCTACTGGGGATTTGGCCAGGCCGACTGGCACTGAATATAATGCTCTCCCTTTCAGCCACTCCTCTCTCAAGCCATAAAAGTTAACAGGTGTTTAACGTCAGAAGTGCTTCATACGAGAGTCATAGAAATAACCAGTGACAGGCAGCAGGGAGGGGTGGTGGCTTAGAGACTTAAAGATTTTGTTTTTTTTTCATTCTTTTGCAGTATTGAAATAGTTCTGCAGTTGAGTCAAGATTTGCATCAACTCCTGGCAACTGAAGCTGCAACAAATACACACCAGAGTGCAGAAAAATTCCTAAAATGTGTTTTCACTACTAACGCATTGAGGTCATATTGATTGGCTGCAGTATATCGGCATTGTGTGAAGTTATAAAAGCATCATACTGTATCTTTGGTCTTGCGTGATACAGAATTTTAAAGAAGAATCTTTTTGACTGTGATTTTTAGCTTTACCATGTAAAATACATCATGTGTAGGCATTTTATACTTCTGCTGCTACGTGCAAAATGTCAGCTTTCCTCATCCCAAATTGTCATTGTTAAAAATTTAACACTCAAAAACTCACACCTCATCACTTTTATAAATCTCTAATACTGTATCTTGCAGCAAGAAGCTGAGAAAATCGAAAAAGAAAATAGGTTTTCAGAGCTTTTTACGGATAAATCTGGATTTATTCTATATTTGTCATGTCAAAGCCTGATAAAGTTTATTCCTCTTTGCCGTTGAGCTCCATTGTTCAAAAACTGCCACTAAATCACTGAGTGACATGTTCCTTTACTACACTGAGCATATACAGTGTCTAGGCACTGTGGCGTATTTTGAGTCTATTCGAAATACACTGTCCTGCTTCAGTAAATACTCACTAGAGAACCAAATCTAGTAACCTGCCACTGAAAATAGCCCCACAATAAATTAACTATTTACTATTTACTCCTGTTTACAGAACATTTGCTAAACCCTACTGTGCCCCGCTGTTTTATGAAATTATTTTGGCTTTAAAAAAAATTACTGTGAAGACATTTGTAAGATTCATGTTTTCAGCAAATAGGCTTAGGTCTGAGTGTAGGGAAGACAGAATGAGAGGTGCACTAACATCGTTTGTCGTCTCATAAAAGAATACAATATAATGTCAGCCTAATTCTTCTTTAGTGCTGAAGGATTACTTGATTAATCCATTGGTCAATTGACAGAAAATCAATTTACAACATTTTCTGATCAATCATTTGAAGTATTTATCAAGCAGAAAGGCCAAACACTGGCTGGTTCCAGTTACTCAAATGTGAAAACTTGAAAACTGATCAAGTTTAGACTAATCGATTCACCCAAAAAATAATCAACAGAGTAATAACAAAAGTAATGATTAGTTACAACCCTGCTTGTCTACTCTAAACTTACACACCTGTCACAGAGGCAAATCTGTTATCTGCACGTACCCAAAGTGCAGAGCTCGTCTTCAGGAGCCAGAAGCTGCAGCTGCAGTCTGTGACACCCACTTCACTGTCTGAAAAGAAAAGCCCCATAATATCTCAAGAATTTCTCAATGGTCCTTAAAGTTTTCATAACTACATCAACTCCTATGTTCAAAAGTGGTATTTTACATGTGACACGAAACCAGTGAAAGGGGTCTGCTGCTTTGAAGGACGTCTTTATTTAGGCGTGAGCGGAGGAGAAAGGAGCCGGTCACAGAGCCCTGAGAAGGCAGCGAAAGGCCCCTCAGACCTGAGAAGCCTTTCATGATGTGCTTGAGCTGATGCATTATCTGTTGCGTGCCAGAAGCGGATGGAAGCTCGTTTGTCAGCACAGCAAAGCCGAAAATAAACTATAAATCACGTCTGCACTATCTACACACATTAATTGGACTGTAACAGTGGGCTACCCCCCCCCCCCACACCCACTTCTGCTTCTGTGTCTGCAGTAATGTAGCCACTGCTGAGATGTTTTGAATTTCTTCCAAGAGACGGAGGAACTTCTCTCTGCTCGTCTCTTGGTTCCATTTACTGTATTAAGTATTCTGTCCCAAGGGCTCTTCCATTTAGTGCTCCATCGCATGCAAGGATAATTTTTCTTTGGGAAAGAGGGTTCAGTTGTAACTGAGGCGACTAAAAGCATACTTAAAGTTGGCAGTAACCCCCCCGCCCCTTCCCTTTCCTTCCACTTTCCAATGCTGAGGTTGATTAAGGCTGCTATCATGGTGGATCTGATATTTGGTGAGAAATCTAGAGGGCGTTTTGGGAGCATTTACTGCAAATGACTCTTGGCAGTGCCCTCTCATGTATTGCTCCACCTGAACACAATCTGGCAGCTATTCTCACATAAGGAGGAGGAAGAGGGCCGGAGGGGGGTGGGTGGCGTGGGGTGGGGTGGGGGGGTATGGCATGCTGTGAAGCCTCCCTTCTTCATACCAGCACGCAAGAAAAAAATTCAAGACCTGTCATAAACACACCCTGGAGAGGAGGGGAAACAGAGACGTTGCCCTGGCAACTGGCATGTTGCTGCATCAAGCGAGATTTCTGTTTAAAGCACCAGATTAAAGTAACAAGAAGAGGCAGGAAAAAAGGGCTAGGAGGGGAGGGGTCAGGGGGCTGCAGGGTGGAGGCAAATGTAATAGCTTAATGTGCCATTAAAGTTTATTTCTTTACTGGAAAGGTGGTGTTACACTGGAGGAGAGCAGACAAAGAGTCTGGGCTTATTAAGGAATCATGTCATACTAGATAGAAAAAGAGGCCCAAATACAGACCTACCTCTTCCCGGCATGGCTATTATGTAGTGAACATCTCATCTTTCCATATCATCTTTTTCATAGAGAGCAGGTTGTCGTCGTCGCCAGCAGAGGGAGCCCTCCTGTTCAGAAACAGCAAACCGGTTTCAGCTTCATGTTGAGTATAAACAGACAGAAACAGCAAAATGTCTTTATGTTGATTTTTCATTTTTCATTTCATTTTTGTTTACATATTCTCAAGACATATTAACTGTTTTAAACTGATCAATCATTTAAAGTCATTTATCAAACAAAATGCACAAAAGTGACTGACTTCAGCTTCCTAAATGTGAGGATTTGCTGCTTTTTTTGTTTTATATCTTTGTAAACTAGGATCTCTTTGGCTGTTGGGCTGTTGGTTGGACACAAGAAGCAACCTGAAGGTGTTACTTGGGACTCAAGGTACAAAAAGGGCATTTTTCACCATTTTGTGACACTTTGTAAACTCAAAAATAATCATATATTCGTACTGGCTAAGATATCCCTTCCTAATGTGTTTTTCAGTGTAAGAGACGGGGAACAAAATCCACAGGCTTCGTTCTGTATAAAAATATCCTCCAAAATGTCGCTGAAAAGGACAATTCAAGTTTATATCTTCCCTTTATCCTTCTCTATCCTTTAATCAATAGTTCCTGCTCCACACATTATGACTTTTTCCATTAATATGCCGTACATTGTTTATATTTTTGCCAGATATGATTTGACACAGACACTGACATACGACCAAAAAAAAATTCAAACTGATAATAATAATAATAATAATAATAATGACAGTAATATCATCATAATAATAACAATGCACTGTATGTAGAACGCTACAACTCACGTTATATCACTCCTGTTCATCAAAGTCTCCCTCAGTTGTGGAGTGTTACTAAGTACATTAAGACAAGTATTGTACTATTTCCAATGTTGAGGTACTCGTAGGCTACTTGTTAACTTACATATTTCCATGTTATGTTTCTTGTACTTTTACTCTACTATTTATTTAACACCCATAGTTTCTAGTTACTTTTCAGATTCAGATTTTACATACAGACATCATCAGTTTACAAAATTACACATTACTGTAAAGCTCTTTAAGAATGACCCAATAATATTATAGAGACAAAGGACATTCTACACAATGAGTACTTCAAATACTTTAAGTACATTTCTTTGCTAATACTACTTTGCAAATAATTTTGAATGCATGATCTTTACTTATAATAGAGTATTCTTATAGTACGGCGATGCTACATTTACATTAATGATTATTTGAGTTCCTCATCCACAACTGGTCTCCAGTGATTCCATAGTGACTCCGACATGATCGTCTGTTATGAGCCCATCATACCTGCCTGACTTTTATTACTTGTATCTTATATTTCTGTATACTATACTATACTACACTGTCCTGACCTGAAATATGCCACTTAAGTCCCATTATAAAATTATATTCACTACAACTCATTCAGTGATTGTTGCCTGAGTTACAGCAGTAAAGTAAAGTAACTAAATACATTGACTCAAGTACTGTTCTTAAACAGGAAACTTTACTTGAGTATTTCCATTTTATGCTTTATACTTCTACTCCACAATTATTGCACCTTTTCATCATTACAGATGAATATACCCAACTGTATTAAGAAGCAGTTAAAAATGAGCATCACCCGACCAATTACAACATTTTAATACTGCTTAGATGTTAATTATAATAATTAATAATAATAATTAAATAATATAACATTGAGAGGAGACATTCTAAATAACTTTATATATTTTTTTATTTTATTGCTAATACTTTTATTTACGTATATTTTTGAATGCAGGACTTTTAGCTACTTGTAATTAAGTAGCCTATTATTACACTTGAGTTATTGCTTTTATCTCAATACTTCTTCCACCACTGCTCATCCAGACGTGTTATATGTGAGTTATTACATTTCATTAATCCACTTTCAGTGGCTCAGATGATCAACTTAAACCTCCGAGTGTGAATCACAACAAAGCAGCTGCGCATCTTCTGCAGCTGTCTGAATGAAAACCATGAAGCTGCTGCTGTTGGTGCTGCTGTTTACATTTCCTGCCACTTACAGCTACTTACTGCTTATTACTCTTCCTCGCAGCGTGGTTACCAAAACGCAGTGTAACCCGTGGAGCTCTGCTTGACATCACATTGATAGGCACACACTGGCTCACTTTGTTGGAGAATTGGCAGACGCTTTTATTTATTTTCCATTTTCCCAGGGTAAAGCCCTGTGTACGGGTCAGTTAGGCTGGTTTTAGGAGAAAAGCCAACAAAATTGCACGAAGGACACTGAGGGGGGAAAAAAAACGTCTTGTTCTACTATACAATAAAAACTATGTGATGTAGCTTACCACTTGTGTATTGGCCTTGGGTGAAATGAGCAGTTTCTAAAAGAACAAGGGCAGGGTGTGTGAAAATATCCAGACGGTGTCAGTGGTTTGTGCTTTTCCCCCTTTTCCAGTTGTGTTTTCATTGCTTGTGGTGATACAGACTTTTATCCTCAAGGTCACATCCAGCCCTGAGACAATGCCACATAATTTCATTCAGCAGCATTGGGCTCGATTCCACGGAGCAGGACGACACAGTTGAACCGAGTTAGATGTTAGTCGATTTTCTTGCAGCCGAAACGAAGCAATGCAGCTGAAGCACTGACCTGTGATGTTGAAAAAAGTTTGAGGAAAAATCTTTTAAAATTCTTATTTCTCTTGAAATAAGTTATTTTCAGTGAAATATTCTCATATCTAATTAAGGTCGTGGCGGAAAACAGAGGCTCTATTATACAGTAACAGTCTAATGCGCTTCTCACTGAGCTGACCCCAGAGGCAGGAGATGTCAAAAAGTCAAGATGAAGAGGTATTTTCAGCGGCCACTAGATGGTATAATATATGCACGCAAAGGGTTTGCACGAGGTGACAGCAGCACTGATAAACTCTCCTCCTAAACCAGCCTGCTGAATATTTTGACAGGACTTGTAGCCTGTTTTATTCTCAGGTTGGCATAATTTACTACATAGCTGTGGGCGCATTTTACTGCTACAAAATATTATTTTAGCACGTTTCATAATAAAGATCGAGAGATGTTTATTTAAAATGCACATTGCAAAATGTGATTTAATCCCCTTTTTGTTAAACAAGCGTTTACCAAAAGACATCCAACAGGCGCCTGCGAGCAAAGAATACAGACGAACCCTGAGAGATTTATTTTATCTTTTCCAAACTCATTTCATCTGGAGGTCAGTGAAGACAGTTTCATCACGTCCGCGACGTCCGTGACTTTCGCGTGCGTCTGCAGGTTCATAAATACACCAGCACCCAAAAGACTGACGCAAATGAAAAATGACTTAAAAACGAAAACGTTTCGCAGCAGCTCACCTGCAGTCAGCGTCATCACTCATCCTCTGTCCCTCTGACGGCCTACAAACTGCTTCAGCTTCTGGAGATCTAAAAATCAAAAATAAGGAAAGATCATTTGTTCACATCAGCTTTTTGGAATATAAAATATAATAATAATAATCATAATAATAATTAACAATAAAAATAGGGCAATAATAATATACCATGTTGATTATTCAATTCCTTATTTTATTAAACAATAGTTATACTTTTATTGATGCAGCAATAGAGTCATCAAGTCAACTTAATTAATATAGCCTAATTTATTAGCCTACAGACTAACAGCCTGTTTTAATTAACTAAGCTTAATAGTTCCCTTATTTGTTAATTAATGCAAATTAAAGACGTTAAATAAACCAGAGAAATATCTAATTTCAACAATCTAAAATGAAAATTGTATTAACCTGCAGGATATATTATATAATGTGAGGGTGTGTGTTTTTTAAAGGGCCGGGAAATGTAACTGTTAGTGTCGTTAAAAATATAATTTTAAGACAGTTCTGGTTACTGAAAAGCTGTGAGGTTCTGCTTTGTGGACAGGCGACGTGAAAAACGGCAGAGGTCACGATCCGGATCTGCAGCTACAGATGTTTGTCCACTTAACGCCAGAGACAGAGCAGAGAGAGCCACACTTCATGTTTAATACAACTGCTAAAAATGCTCGTGATTTGTCTTGAGCTGCATGAACAGAGGGGAAGAAAACAAACAAGCTTCACTTTTAGGATGAACAAATGCCAGTCTGAGAATTTATTCTGGTATGAAAATCGACTTTTTTTTAACGAGTCAAATATTCTGCTTGTAGAACGATAATTTCAGTTGTTTCCATTGTCACTTATTTCAGTTATTTTTTCATAAATACTCATCAGTGTTTATGGGACGTTGCACAAACTGACTGCTACAGAAACATATATATATATTTATGTATAAGTAGCCTTTAACTATTATATCAAATATAGCCTACTCGTTTAATGAAACACTGATAAAGTCTTTATGAAGTCAACAGTTCCTTGTTGTCATATTAATGCCAAGGCATGAATTTGGTTTGCGCACGAGCTGAGGCCTACCTGGTCATGGCGACTCATGATGCAGGCTGCCCAGGAAGTGACAGGAATGAGCACTTCGATGAGTTTAGATATTTAATAAAAACGCAGACTGAGTGAATCGGTAACAATGTGACACGCGTTGTTCAGCGCCCTAAACGCTACCAAAGAAAAAACATCCACGTTACGCGTCACGCAGCGGACTGCTAACAGACCTGTTCGGATGATGAAGGGTTAAGTTTGAAAAAAGATGACATGCCCTGCAAATTTATTGTCCTTATGCTGCATTCGAGTGATGCGGAGAAAAATGGGAGACACGACTTTTCTCTTTTTATTTTCGACTGGTGTAATTGCTGCTAAAATCTGCTTTCGCGTGATCTCTGACTTTTACGCACGGGACGTTGCTTTTTCTGACTGCAGGAATTTTGAAAATTACGACCAGTGGAAATTCCGCACCTCAGCTAAATGAATCTTAAAATCCTTAAAGATTACTCGAACAAAATTAACAAGCAATTTTATTCCCACAAGTCACGCAGAAATACAGTGTCCTCTCCTGTTTTGGATGAAGTTTCAGCTTTAACACATGTTTGTTGCTGCAACCTTCATGTCAGTTTTGCGTCCTGTTCAAAGCGTCGACCAAACTTTTCTTTAACTTTTTCCCACCCGGTTGAAAGCAGCATGACGTTGTTTACAGTGGCCAATCGTGTAACAGCTTTCCTCCTCTCCGGGCCAATAGGAGACGACGAGGAGTGCCTGTCAGTCACAGGTGAGGGAGGATGGTAAAAAAGTTGGGTGAAAAGAGCCAGAGACTGGAGGGAGCTCGGGCTGATGGCAGAGTTATACGGAGGAGCAGCATCGTGCCTGCGGATGTAGCAGAAACTTTCCACGGCTTCTCCCGCGGGGATGCGACCAGGAACCAACACTGGAGGGAAAGAAGTTCAGCGACAGCAGAGCTCCACGGAGGGAGTAGTCTAAAATGTGGATGAACTGACATTTACGACACTATCCGGTCCGGTTAATTATTCACCTTGAAGACCGAGCAAACTTTTTTTTTTTTCTTTTGCTTTTGTGAAAATGGCTGTTCGTGGCAACTCGCTGATGCCTTTCTCAATCCAAGCCATCCTGAACAAAAAGGACGACAGCCGACACTTGCCAGATTTAGACATGTGCTTCTCCAAGACGGCGTGCTGGAAAATATTTGGGGAGATGAACGGCGGGTCGAGGAGAGATGATGGGGAGGCTTGTGAGCCGACGGACCAGAAAAGCTACGACTCGGACTCGGGACTCAGTGACGACAACGACAGCAAGACTCCGGCCGTGTGCAAGTCGGAGAAGGACGGAGACCCTGCGTCGGATGTGCCGGAGGAAAGCCTGCAGGAGGAGACGGACCACGAGTCTGCAGCTGCGGAAAACGCAAAGAGCGACAGTGAGCCCAATAATGCCACGGGTGAGTAAGGACAGAAAGACTCGTATATAACTGTACACAAAGCAAAAAATAATGTGTGGCTCTCTGATCTCACTCAAACCATAACGACTCAGTCAAAGTCTGTCTTAAAGAGTCTCTTACTCCTTTAATTGGCAACTGATGTTTTTTTTTTTTCACTGCTACACACTTGTGTGGAATCATAACCAGCGCTGTGATTGTTATTGTAGGATATCAGGCCTGTTTGCAAAACTCTCTGCTAACTTTTACGCACAGACTGTCCTACTTTTACGCACGATTATTGGTAAATATCCTGGCTCATCCTTAAACTATACCACGAGTGTTTATAGGCATTTATTGAAGTCAGTTAATCCATGCTGCATTGGTACGATTGAACTTTGGACCAGTGCTAGAAACTATCGTAAACACAAAGTTAATTCAGCAGTTTTACAAAATAATCTTTAAAGAGTTCTGATCTTTAGGCCTGAATCAAACTTGGTAGATCAGACATGTTTCACATTTAATTTGAAAACACCATCAAGCGACCTAAGAAAAATCAAACGCCGTTTATATATAACAAGGAGATAAAACAGAACTTTAAAACACCCTCCTGCATGAGTGCACACTCCTTTCAATGTTGCTTTTGGTTTAAATGAGTCACATCCTAAAGATATCGTCATCTAATCAACAGACGCACTTCCAGTTGTATCACAATAACAAACAAATACAGGAATTCAATTGCATGGTCCATCTGCGTCTCCCCCTCTCCCAGACTCCAGCATCCTGGACGAGAAGAGTCTGGATCAGCCCAAGCAACGGAAAAAGCGCTCCAGGGCCGCCTTCTCCCATGCGCAGGTTTTCGAGCTGGAGCGCCGCTTCAACCACCAGCGGTACCTGTCCGGGCCGGAGCGGGCGGACCTGGCGGCCTCCCTGAAGCTCACAGAGACTCAAGTCAAGATCTGGTTCCAGAACCGCCGGTACAAGACGAAACGCCGTCAGATGGCTGCCGACCTGATGGCCTCGACCCCGGCGGCTAAGAAGGTGGCGGTGAAAGTTTTGGTGCGGGACGACCAGAGACAGTACAGCCCGGGAGAGATCCTGCGGCCCCCGCTGCTCTCCCTGCAGCCGTCCTACTATTACCCCTACGCCTACTGCCTCCCTGCATGGACACTCTCTGCATGTGCGGGGAACCAGTGAGAGCTCAGTGACTGTATTTATTCATTTTTGTTTTATTATTTTTGCTCCCAGGAAATCAAACTAATTAAACATTTATTTTTCTGACAAGAGGAGGAGACCTGAGGGGAATCTGCTCAGCGTCTCTGACTGAACTGCCTCATCGTGTTGTCCAGGCCAGACCAGGGGTTCTCAGACCCTTTCATGTTTTTTTTTTTTTTTTAACCACATCCTCAGATACTTAAAAACGACTCTTTCTTTTTAGTAAGATTCTGTCCCGATGAACCCCGGTAAAGAAGACATTTCTCTTGATTGAGGGTGTAAAATCACAACTGTCTGAACTGTGGAGGGAGAGCGGGGAGACTGGACCTCCTCATAAAATGTCAGTATGTTAACCCCTGAGGACTGACACAGTAATAACATTAAAGTATTCCTCTCTTTGCTCGGGAGCCCCTCAAGGACCTCTGAAGCCCCCTCCCCCTCCCCTCCCGACCCCACTTTGGGACCCGGAGGCCTAAATAGACTGTCATGTCACCTTATGTTGGTTTCTATTTTACATGCGCCTTCCTACCTCTGCAGTGATTGGAAAATAGGCATATTCCATTGACTTTTCAAATAACTGTCTCTGTTACAGGTTGTGTTTTATTTTCTCTTGCTGTGTTTGTAAAGGTAAGATATTTCAGCACTTTTGAGCATATACGTTACATTATTTCAATGTAAAATGCATTATAGTTTGGGCATGTACAGTGTCAGACTGAAGAGAGGCGCTTTGGCCTGAGAGTGATGGTGTGGCAGGAAGCAGGCTAAAACAGACCAACTTCCAAATGAAATGTACATGTGTTATTTGTGTTAAATGACTGTTTAGATCGAAAAAAAATATTAAAACATATCAGGCATTACTTTCACTTGGATGCAATTTTATTTGAAGGTTCTTATTAGGAAGTGTAATATTGGAAAATAGAAAGGAATAATTCAATAATGCAAATAGAACACTCGGATTTTATCAATAATTAGAACTAATTGAACACATTTTCTTATTTTTCACCGTGCTGGTTTACTAATTAACTTTTTATTTGACCACTTAATGGCTGACTGGCCAGGAAAAACACACATTAATTGCTGTTAGTATCAAGTATACTTATAATATATTATAATAAAAGCCTTTAGGCTATTACTTATGCTTGACATTATAGCCTATAACTAGGTGGTTACAGGTTTAAACCGATAATAAATCCTGTATCTTGCGCCATTTTTATCTGATTAAAAGTCCCCTCACTTTAAAACAAATTGAAACGGACCTATCGTTTTATCGCTGGCACAGATGATTCATGACACGTTTCCGTATTTTGAGAGCACACACATGATGAAACAGGAATAACCGCCTATTACAGCTTTATTGGCCCATAGGCAATAAACAGAAATGAGTTTATCCACTGAATTATTTTCTATTTGAACCTGTTCCTCCTGCACAGTGTCACTATAGGAAAACTTCCTCTTTTGCTGAAAGTGTGTGTTTAATTTCACTCTCCTCATCTTCACCATGAGACGTTGTAGATGTCATGTGGGCCACCATGACTTTCTTCCCAAACACACCTGCCAAACAATGATGAATAGCTCTGTGATTCCCGGACAGGGCGAACTGACAGCTACCTTTAGGGCTGCATGTCAACACATGGAGAGGAGTATTCCGGGGTTAAGAAGGCCCGTGTCACTGCGTCTAAATTAAAGTCAAAGAAGGAAAAAAAGGAGGAGGGGGTCATTTTGGGTTGTTTGCAGATAGCAAACAGTATCTTTTTTCAAATATGGAAATACTCTAAGCTTGTTTTTATAATTTCAGGCCTAATACTGGAGATGGAGTATTATACGGGAGGAGTATTAGCTGTTGTTCTGTTTCCAGTAGCAGCCTGAGTGTTAAGTCGGGGTCAGTGGGGAGCTGCCGCAAGTCAGCCATCCATCTCTGGCCTTATAGGCGAAAACACCTACATCCCTCAGAGACACTCACACAATCTGTGTGATACTGCACATCAGGGATAAAATGGTGTGTAGTTGAGTCTCTAACAGTTATTAGACTGACAGATCAGCGTGAAGATGAGGCCAATAAATCTCGATTTCGTGATTTATTAGTCACAGTTGCAGATGATTACAGATGATTACAGATGCTGACACGTGGACACTGAAAGATAAGTGACGGTGTCATTTATTGATTTATTCATTGGGACACAAATGGGAAAATCTGTGCATTCCGAGCTGACCGCTCTGCGTATTGCCAATGTGCTTTTACGCACTGACGGTTTTACGTTGACGGTTTTGGTTGATCAGTGTCCCATCTTCTTTAACCCTATATGGTAAAAACAGTCACGGCGCCTCTATGTCCTAAAATCTGATCTCTTTGATGCAGGCATATTCGCTACCCGAGTCCATCTCCAGCGGCAATGATGCTCCTCATTGGCTGCTCTGGAGCTTAAAGGACAGAGAGGGATACTGAGGAGAGGACCGTCCCACATGGCTTCCTTTCATACCTGCATGTGAAGATATCTGATATAGAGGGACATATCGCGGCTGTGTTTCCTTTCAACCTGCGATCGTTGAAATGCAAACACCCCCATCGGTTTACATTAACCCCCTTCCAGTGTCTCCCCATTATTTTTTCATAGTTTACGATTATTGCGTGGGAAACGTTGGGTACTTATGTTATTCCTTAATTAGGATTTTTAGGTTTTTCACAGGAAAAAATGAATGGGGAGACTTCCCCATAATAGTATGTATTTTTATTTGTACCATATTAACCAAATTACGCACATACAAGGAGGTTTACGCACGAGTGGACTAACCAATTTTCTCATATCATTCAAAAAATGTGGAAATATTTTTTTCAGTCTCAGTTAGAAAGATGTAATTTGGGAGTTTTTAGAAACCTATTGTGCGGGAAAAAAGAGAACCTGGAATTGTAGGCTAATAATAATAATGACGATGATAGCCGGACTGACGTTACTCAACAAAAATCCAAACAAGCCATTTTAGTTCATATTATTTCTTTGCTATTTGTTTTTTGTTGTTGTAAATATTATGATTTTTTTTTAGTAAAGGAGGTCTGTCCTAAACTGATCTTCACCGCCTCGCGAGTCAGGGACAGTTCAGTCGTTTGCTCTTTACTTTTGTACCGAGCTGTAATTCTTTCATTTGCAGAGACTCTACAGCTGTTGCTTTAGACAAATTGTTTTAAATACATTTAATAGACATTATTTGAAACGTTAACCAATAATGTGAAATGCGCTTCATTTGGCACGATTTAAATGAACTGGAGACTATTCAGAATTAAAGGTCTGAATATGACGGAGCAGCCGAGCTCCTTCTTTTTATTATCACATAATAGTTTGGATTTGCGTCTTTTTTGTGGTAGAGAAACCACAAAAAGACGCAACTGCAGGAAACTGAATGGAGTCATAAAATGCCCTTATGTCACAATACTGTAGGAGTTAACGGTTTACCACCAAATTACACTGCAAAAAAAACATCCACTTAGCAAATCGTTAAATCCCTTTCCCTCCAGGATACAGTTGGTTTTAACAGACTACAAATCAACTTCTGAATCAGGCTGTTCTTTGTTGTTTTTTTTTCTTTTATTGAGAAAATCCACACATGCCACGATCACTACTCAAGGGCTTTTTGTTTGTGAGCCTCGAAAGAAAGTCATATTCTAATTGTCAGCAACAGACTCATTAACTTCAAGACCATTTTTTAAAGTATCCTAAACCAAGAACAGAATATTTCAGATCCTATAATCTTACGATTTATCAATCTGGCTGTGTGTAATAATCCAACAAATCAAACAAGATAAATTATATACGTGTGTCTGTCCATAGTTCGGTTTATGTCTATTTTGTACATCTTACACATATTTACATGTTGAATAATGCTGTATTTTTAGTCACCTTTTTATGTAACGCATGAATGTTATTCATCTATATTTCAAGGACTAAAGCTCTGAAAACTGAAAAAGGCCTTACAGGTCAAATGAGTCTCAGATCAACTGAGTTTTTTAATGGCACTGTCTCAAACATAAATTATACTTGAAGCAATCACGGAAATAACAAATTATATATGGATTTTTTATTTTTTTTCTCAGTTCAGGTGCATTTTTGTAGAGCGATTCAGAATACAGTTTTTTATCACTGGGTAAAATAGTCCAAATACACCCTCCATTCAGGCGATGAGGCTGCAGGATAAATTTACACTGACTTCACTGATCACAGCTTCAGAATAAACCAGACAACCAACAGAGTCTTCGCCTCTCTCCTTCACCGTCCAGGTCGTCCCCACAACAACCTTTTAAAAACAATTAGGCTTCCGGTTGGGAAGCTGTCAATCACACCCTCATAAGCATTTTGCAGTAGCTATACGGACCTGACACTCGCTGCCACCTGCTTCAAAGTGGCCCAGGTGCAAATTCCTCTTCATCCCCCATGTTACAGCGACATCCTTCCCCTGCAGTGAAAAGCAAGTGTGAAAGACGAGCACCTTGATTCAACCTCTGGTTTGTAAAACACCACAGGTCATTTTCTGTGGAAATATGACAAAACATAGAACATGAAGACGTAAATTAGTGGCAAAGACCTAATACCAAACGTTATCCCATGACATAGTGAACTCGAAAACAGGAGAAAACTTTTTAGTATATTTTTTTGTGCACACAGCAAGTAGATCTCAGTGGACATATTACATTGTGTTTATAAATTGCTCAACATCACACTTCAGTTACACCTCACACAGCTGAGAAAAAAAGTTGTGTATAGTGAGATATTTTTCTTGGAAATGCCTTTGTATCCAGTTCCACAGTTTGTAGCTTTTAATGGTAAATTATTGTCATGTGCCCTGTTTGACAGATTCATGTTTAATAAGACTGCAACCTATTGACACAAAGGTTTATACTTGTGATTACTTATTTTATTTTACTTAACTGAATACTTTTGACGTATACTTTGGTGCAATGTATGTTTAGTCTTATGAACTCCAAACTGAAAACTACCTAAAAACTTGCACAATAATTAAAAAAAAGTTCAGAATAAAGTTCATTTTGTGCCAGAGGTGCAACATTTTGCTTACGGGTAAATTACCCCCAACTTATTGGGGGAAATTTAAAAATACATTGGAGAGGAATGTCACAAAATAATAGTATCAAAATGTTCTATTTTGTCACTTTATCCAAGGCTGGAGTTAAATTAGCCAATAATAGTCATACTTCATTTGGTAAATACATCAGTGTGTCATCCAGAGCAATCAAATTACACAGCTGGTAAGGTATTTCTCTAAACTGTGGCAGACTGAGAGACTGTTCAGCTGTGAACTAAGTAGTGGAAAAAATTAAATAAGTCTATCTATGAACAGTATGTCTCAGGAATAACGTTAACATTTGAATAGTTCTCTATAATGGTTTATAGTGGTTAAATGACAAAAAAAAAAACTTAAAGGTGGCTGTAAGTGTTTGTTGGCTATCTTCAGACTTTTACAACAGCTGAGATCTGTGTTTTCATTCAGGTGAACCAAAATCATAGTCATTGTATTCTGCCTACCTAAAAATAGCCTTTATGTATCCTATAGTGCCCGTGTTTATGCAGGTGCATTTATATGTGCATGTGTGTGAGTTGAAAGAAAGACGGCCCATAAGATGACAACATCAGGACAAGTGAAGCATATGCTGCTGGCAGTATTTTATAAATAGTTTTATTATAGGCTAGATATTGAACTGTCAAAATTAGTTTTCAAAAAATAACCAGTATTTGATATGCTTGATAGTAGACAACTACAAAGTATAATAATAGCATATAATTTTATTAATATCATATTAAATACATTTATGTCTACTAATCTATTTATGGATACTCAGTCAAAGGTAATTCCAGACAATGCAGAGTGCACACACATATACTAAATGTATATTTAGGTTCAAATGAAAGGATGTCCTGTCTGTGTGTGTGTGTGTGTGTGTGTGTGTGGTGCGTGCGTGCGTGTGTGTGTGTGTGTGTGTGTGAGAGAGAGAGAGAGAGAGAGAGAGAGAGAGAGAGCGAGAGATATCGAAAACAGACAGAGAGAAGGATAATAGTTTAATAAGTATAGAAATGTTCCCCAAGTTCACTCCATATCATTTCTGTCTACATAATTTGATTAAATGCAAATTTGTTTGAAGTTTGCACCACTGATGAACCAATATTAACTTTAACAGGTCCCCCATGCTCTATCTTCTATCCTTGTCTTGAAGAGGGACTCTGTAACAAGATATAATTTTAAGACCTTCATTGATTTAGTTTCTGTGTGTCAAGTAATTAACACACAGAAAACCTTGAGCAAGGTAGTGTTATAAGATCATAGTTCAATTTTGGTCAAAAACCTAAAAAATCTTGAGTTTTCTTAATCTTTAATGGTCGTTAATCATTAATTGCTGCAATTTTCTTTTCTTTCAGTTGACTAGGCTAATTGATTTATCAACTAATAATTTTTGCTATAGAGTATACTGGGTGCTTTCTGGGTATCTGGTGAAATAATCAAACTGTCATACATAGTGGTGGGACAATAGGGACCCAACAAAACATTTCTTGCCCTGGGGCCTCTTTGGAGGTTCATCCGGCCATGCAATTAGCAAAATGTGTATTTAATAAGTATCAAAAGTAAAACAACTTCTTATGTAGAATAGCACCTCATGCAGAATATAATTTTATTGGGTTGTAGTTAATGCTACATTAACAAGCAAGCAGCATTCTGAAGTAGCTGGTTGATGTGGAGCTACTGTATTACTGTATAGCAATGCTTCATATTTTATAAGCTGATAATATGTTTTGTGTGTAAATTCTAAACCTGCAAAGTAACTATATCTGTTAAATAGTCAAAAGTACAATATTTCCCACTGGAACACAGTGGGACAGTAAGTATTAATTTTACCTGAAGTAAATAGTGACTTTAAACTGTATCCTTTCAAGTTTTGTTACTTTCTTCGTATAATTCTGGGCCTATTTAAAATGTATTTCATTTTTCATTTTTATTTTGCTGTGGTTCTTATGCTTTTATGGACTCAAACTTTGACCTCCGTTACCTTGGCAACTACAGCGCGTCACACACGGGACGCAACCACACCAGTGATGACTGGGTTTCCGGTTCTGCTGTTCACGGAAAACAGCAGAACTGTTATCGTGGCGATAATGAAAACATTTGCAAACTGAAATGGTAAACCGTGACCTACGGCTCGTGTTTCGCTCGCTATTAACCCTCGTTTTAACCAGAAGAAATTGTTGTACGTCGCGCTAACAGCGTCTGAGTGGATCACGCCGAGTGGAGCAGCAGCCTGTGTTAGTAGAGTCAAAATGGCGTCCGTTTGCCCACCCAACGCCCGTTTAATCCATCTGTGATTATCCTGATAACTAGATTCAGCAACCGGTGACTAGTTTTCTGGTGTTTCGATTTTACACACTGATACGGTCGGGGCACATTTTAGCGTCATGTCGGACTCGGAGGAGGACAGCCAAGACAGGCAGCTTAAAATTGTAGTGATTGGAGACGGTGCGTGTGGGAAGGTGAGACCATCACATACACACAACTTACACAAACACAACGCCGTTGAAGAAGATAGACCTTTTAATCTAAATTCTCCACGTAGAGGAATTTAGTGTGTTATTGTCTGTTTTACTTAGTATCCTGCTCTGTATGGTGGTCGTCCTGACGCTTACGCCGTCGCCCCAGTCACCATGGCGACAGACGCTGATATAGCTAAGTCGGCTATGTGCTAACAACACAGCAAGACTGGTGGAAGAAGTAGTCAGACCCTTCACTTCTGCAAAAGTACCAGTACGTCTGTGTTTAAATACGCCATTACAAGTAAAGGTCCTGCATTCAAACCCCACTACTTAACTGTGTGCATTTGACGTATAAAAAGTAAACGTACTCGTCCTGCAGTACACTGTGCTCTATGACTGATGTATTTTTCGTATTATATGGGTCCATATTTTGTCGATTTTTTGAGTGAAAAGAAGCAAGAACAGCCTCTGCAGCTAACAGCAAAAAAACGTGTCTGTCTTCACATGTTACTGCTCTGTTGATTTTTTTTATTTCGTGAACTTAAAAAAATATTAAACAGTAATTGTGGCAGCCTACTGATTCTGCACTTAGTAACCTCCCACCCCCACTCCAGTAGCTATCAAATGCTTTCTATTCATCATTTAGGATTTAAAGGTTCAAGCTTTTATTGTTGTCATTTGAACATATTTACACTAATTTGGCAGTTTATTAGGTACACCTAGCTATAACTAATGCAGCCTAATACTGCAGTCCTGCAATAAATCCTCCCTCCGTGAAGGTTATAATGTTCAGCCTGTGTTGAAACGTTAAATTGGTGTTGATTCAACTATATGATAATTTTGGTGGTTATAGTTTGTGTTTTTGTTGACTTGCATTACGTTGTACAGACCAGTATTTCTATTATTTTGTCCCCCCGTTTAACTCAGTGATTGTAAGCTAAATAACAGAAACACCTCTCTGTATAATGCAACACAGCACCACAACACCTCTTTTAAGAAGTTTCAATAAAAACTGAGCGTTATAACCCTCATGAAGGGAGGATTCATTAGACTGCATTAGTTTTAGGGAGGTGTGCCTAATTAACTGCCAACTTGACGGTCTGGCATACATATATATGCATAAATGAAATATTGTTTCTATCGTATTGCTGTTGAGGGTCAAATCGTCCAAATGGTCACCCACTCTTCCTGCAGATCACTTCAAGTTCTGAGATATTTTTAGATTGCTTTGCACGCACAGCATGTTTAAGATCTACCTGCAAATTTCAGTCAAAGTTTTAGACGGGACTGTGAAAAGCTTCAGCTTGTGTTTCTTGAAGTAGTTAGAAGTGGATTTTGAAGTATGCTTTGGATCATTCTAATGTTGTAGTTGTTATTGTTCTTTCTTGACTGATTGCATGACAATTGCATTTGATGAATTTGAATTTGCTGATATTTAGAAGAATCAATTCCTCTTCTTTATTTTTCAACTGAACACCTGCGCTTCACTCATTCTGCCTCAGCAATTTACTCCTGCCAAAAATGACTCATTAGCATTGGAAACCTTATGTGGATTAGTATGACGGTTGTTAATGGCACGAGCGATAAGTAAGGAGAGATTCTTTTTTTAAATTAATTACCTTATTGTAAAAAAAAGGAGTAATAATAGATCTTCGCTTTTGTCAAAATGGTCATACTGAACATTACAGTCATTATAAGTGTGCTAGTTATACATTAAACTTTTCTTTGGTAGGGCTTCCTGTGGTGTTGACCTTACTGTAATTCAACACTCTTTAGGTTGTAACCTACAAGAGGAAGACACCCAGGCTCAAGAAATGAGATTGTGAGGAAAAGTCCATATGATGGATGGAGGTTGACCAGATTTCACTTGGGAACTTGCAGCTCTCTTGACATCAGTTCAGTAGATGTTTACAATGAGAGATTTGTAAGATGAATGATGCTAAAAGACTGCATCAAAATTTGTATTGTATTTTGTAGGAAAAAGTTATAACCTTAAAAAATGCATTTTCTCACTTTCAAGTCAGTCCTCTAAATCCAGTGGACTGTTTTACAAAGTTGATGGACATCCGTAGTTTTGATTCTGTCTCAAAGATAGCATAATGGATTTAAATCTGGCACAAATCCGTTGTTCTAAACCTATTAAGTTTACCCAGCCGTTAATCCACGTTGCATGTGCTATTGAATGTAGTTGTAAGCTATGTGCCTGTGGTGCTGTGTTTTAAAGTAGCTAAGCCCACAGGGTTACATTGTGAAGAAATTATATGTTGTTATGTTTTTGCTTTTATCTGCCAGTCTGATTTTGGTTACTCATCAAAATGTGCCTGTTTAAATGATTGGTTTTGGAGCCTATTTATGTGTACAGCTAATGCTTATTATACTGTTTTTCAATATTTTGCCCTAGCCCAACCTCTATCAGCCATCTAAATTCAGGCTTCTGTGCCCAAACTACACAGTCAATAAGTAACACATTTGAAGAAAACACATAACATCCACTTAAAATGTCCCTTTTAGAATAACTTGTTTAAATTAAAGACATTTTGATGTTTTGAATAGGAAGCATAGCTGGATGATGAATTTTACATTCCTTAAGTTGGTGTTACACTTCAGGACTGCTACTACTGCTCAATGAACTTGGGGTGAAACACTGCACTGTACAGTATTACACAGAGTATGATAATTGATGAAGGAAGACAGTTTGCTCAGCCAGGCTCTTGCAGCTGGTGGCTTTGTTTTCTGTCAGTATCTTCTCCTGGCCAAGGATCCCTGTTTTGGCTCCAGAGTGAGGTGAAGCTACATTTAAGAAAATTATGCCTGGACAACCCTTTTGAGAGATTTTGCTATTTTAAAGTATAGAGTAAAATAACACTGTGAAGAGAGTTATGTGCGAAGACTTTGTTACTGTACTGACTTTGTACTGCGCTGAACTGTCAGCAAATATACATTTTCTTAGTGCATTGTGTCTGTCTTTGTAAAATCTACTCAATGCCCTAGGGTGGTCTCATGGACTGGTTTTACTCACAATTCCCTTTCAAAACCACTGGACTGAATCCTTCAGTATGTTCATTAAAATAATTTAAAAGATGTAGATTAAAAAGGTCTAACTCACATCCACAACAGTGGAATTTTTTCCTAGTCACACCAAGCAATTATTTGCAGCAAAGCAAAGAGGTTGTCATGACAATTCAGCCACGTTTCTTCTTCACTGCATTTCAAATCCCCAAGTGAATGAGTTTGAATGTAAGGGAGAGACGTCAAGTGCTTTTCAGCTACACATCCCCTTTCGTAACTAATCTCTCCTTCCTCTGGGAGAAAGAAAATGAATGTAGCAGTAATGGTGAGACCCACTGAGAAAAATGAATGTTCTCATTCTGGAAAGTCGACATTTTCTTTTTGGGGCAGGGGGGTGTAGAGAACACACACAACTCAGTTCCCAGTAGATACGCTACATTAATAACCCTCCTCACACTGCTGCCAGGTGTCAGCTCGTCACTGTCTGAATGACTTACCTGCTTGTCTGTTTTGGGCAGAAAACAGGAGCCCTGCCCCCCATTTTGAGTAGGCACCACTGACTGACATCTTGAATGCCGTTTCCCCCCTTATTAATGTCAATTTGCTCAGCAAATTGCAATGGGATCAGTTTTTCTTGGACAGCATTTTCAGTGGTATTTTTGCTTGTGGTTGGTTGTCCATTCAGAAATATAGGGAGATGTGGGAAGGCTTGTCCACCTGAGCGAGATGTTTTTAAAATATGGAGGCTCACATTTAGCCAGGCTCTTAAGGCTCTGGGCCTAACTTACACACAGGTCTATTTTTCAAACTGAGTTATAAGTCACTCAGTTTCTGAGTATTTGCTGTTCTCTGACCCATAGCATAAAATATGGCTTTAGGTACAGGTCCTATACATTAATGGATACTGTATCCCAGAAGTTTTCTTTACAGTCAAACTACTCAACAGAATAACAACAATATCTGTCTTGACTGTTTAGGGAGAGTAAAGACCCGGTTTTGATACCATGCTGCAAAAATGCACTGCCTCTCTCATATGAGTTGCATCACATGGACATAGTCAGCTTGCCATATTTTTTCCCTCTCTCTCAGTTTCTTGTTTCAGTAGAACTTCCCCCATTTCCCGGCACTGGTATCATTGGTGACCCTGTGCTGTTCTCTGTTGGAGTGTCAGGATTACGCCAGCTTTTACATTCGCTGGTTAGTTCCAGTTGTACGGTGGAAAAAAAAGGTCTACGTTGAGGGAAGAGAGCCAAGCTACTGGAATGCCAAGACAAATGGCCGACTAGGCCAACGCGAGCATGTGGAATAAATTTTTGCTGTCCGAGCTTGTTATTCCTGTGTTGTCAGTGATTGTTTGGGCTACTTAAATGGCCGATTTTCTCCTTGTTGCGTCAGTCACCTCTAGTAATTTTTCAGTCACTCTTGAGCCCGTGACATGCTCCACAGGCTGTGATTAAAAAAAGTCTGCAGGTTAGTGAACTTTTAAAAGAATTAGGTGAAAAAAACTTTATTCTGCACCTCAAAGGACATGTTAATCAAGAAAGGTATTGGCAAAGGTCAGCATTATACATTCAATAGGCTTAATTAAAAGATTACATTTAAATATACAAGCTAGGATAAACATAGCAATTTTATATTAAAGGTAGCATGACAAATCAGTACCTTAAGAAAACCAAACAGACTTCTTTACTTGAACAAGATTTGTGTAAACCGTCGTAAGGGGTTTCTTAATTAAATTAAGTTGTGTCTTTCCTGGAGTAATATGAAAAAAATCCTGTCTTATTTGAAAACATATTTGGCTAAACCTAAAGCTTCTGAGCACGAATGGAGGTAGATAAGGGCACAAGCTCAAGTGAAAGCTTAGTGGACTGAAAGAAAGAATTTAGTTTTAAATCCTCTAACCCTCAGTGATTGTCAAGTACCACATTAAAATGCATTTGCTGCCACATGAACACTTAGGGAATCCCATTGCTTCACTTCTGTGTTGTGTTTATGTAAGCACACTGCTCTAAAGATAGCTAATAGACATTCAGCACTTCATTTTTTTTCCTATCCTCATCCATCAAAATGAATTAAACTTGGCATGTCAAGCCTGTGCTATGAATTCCCATGGATTTCAGGAGAGCCCCTAACATGCTATTTTTTTTCCTCCTCAAACACAACAGTGACAGTGATGGAGGTTTTATAATTTGTGGCAATTATTAGGTCTGCAGTCTGGAGACATGACACATACTGCGACACCTGTTTTTGTAATTCACATTGATTTTCACTGTCACAACTGTGGCTGAGTAGTGAGACAGCAGAGGAGGCAGACAATTACCTCAACGTACCTTCAAGTCGATCACAAAGTTTTTGAAGGTGCTTAAAATGGATTTGTAATAATGAAATGAATGTCCTTCAGACAGAGCAGACTTCAAGGTTACATCGCCTAAGAATTATGGCTGTTTTGTTTTTAGAAATATTAAAAATTGAAGTATTGTAAAAAGCTTAGTTTGGCACTTGGTCAGTGTGAATGAAATCAAAGTTTTTCTACTTCTGCTCACCACTGAAATATCACTTTTTCAGGAAGTTCTATAATATACTTCATATTTTCTCTGGAAGTAGTTTTGCGGCATCTTGCATTTTGCTCTGGGCCATGCTATGATTTTCATTTGGTTTTTAAGTTCTATGTGATATTGTTTATACAATGCAATACTATGCAAAGAATCAAGGTTTCTCCTTTATCCTGAAAGCATTTTCTTTTCAAAACACTTTACTTTAAATGACATATTTTCAGTCCTGTTGATTGCTGCAGAGGTGTTCTGGCACTCATTCCCTGCGTCTCTCCCTTTGTCTCTCTGTTTCAGACATCACTCGCCACCAGGTTTGCACAGGAGGCCTTTGGGAAGCAGTACAAACAAACCATCGGCCTGGATTTCTTTCTGAAGAGAATAAGCCTTCCAGGTGAGACACCTTCATAATCTTTAGGGAGTGTCCGCTTGTTCAAAGACTCAGCACGGACACGCGTGTTGCACAAGCACGTAGCGGCAGACTGCAGACTTGTTAATTTAATAAAATACTGAGCATATGTATTTGGCAAGGTTTTATCCAGACAGACTGGCTTGACTGTTAGTGGTTGTTTGTAATACTGTAATATCAACCTTAACGTTTTGGATGTTTGTGTGTACTTAACATTATCGGTGTTAAGACCCAGAATATTCATTGAAAGTTTAACAAAGAGGCCAGTTGTTCCACCATCACTTTCTGTCATATTTTTATTTCTCATATTTTCTTGTCCCACCATTTCCAGGCAGGCAAGTTTATTCTTCAGGTTAAGTCAGGAGTTGAATGTGTCTTTTCTGGTAGCTCCTCATTGTAGAGTGTCTGCCACTTCTCAGGGTTATTCACTCTGAAAGCTCTTCTCTCCAGAGCAAACAGCACACTTTTTTTTGACTCCACAAGGCCAATGGACAGCTTATGTCCAAACAGGCGAGCCTTGCTCATAATTCTGTGGGCACAGTACAGAGTAAATACATTAACATTTTATATCCATATCGCTGATCCCCAAGTTCAACTGATCTTTGTCCTGTACCACATAAAACATTCATGTTCTTATTTGTTTATGTTGAACCCGCAGAAATAAAGCCACACTCTGTATCCCCTTTAGATCTGTAAAATAAATGTTTATTGACTAATGCTATATTTAGACTCCATTTTTACTTCCTACCATGTGAAATGGGAATTTTCAGTATTTTAAATGGCATTTCTCAAACTCTGCCAAGGCCTAAGCTCCAGAAATCTGCAAAGTGGCTCCATTCTTTCATTACTAATAAAACAACATTAAGCAAGGGCAAATTAAGTGCTAAAAGTAAAAGTTATGCTGATTTGTGAGTTGGCTGAAGGATTCTATTTTGATTTTGTGTCAGTTTCAGCTTATGAGACTTAGGAGAACTAAACCCCCAAAAATGTTGTGGTGGAGTCAGAATGAAAGAGCCAACTAAAAGCACAGGCTGGGCTCAACTCCTTAAAATGAACTTGAACAAATGCTGTTAATCGTTTGACTTCTTTTTCCAGTAAGTTTCTTTCCTGAAATAATCACTGATCTCTCAAGTGTAAAACTGTAAGCTTTGTTTAAATGTAGTGTACATACGTCTGCATCACTGGGGCAGCAACAACACAAGGTTCCAACACCGGAGTTGTTAAATGGCCCATTTTCTGGGGAATTGGGTGTTGATGAGCTGATGAAGAGGAGGGTGGCTCTGCGAGCTGGGTGGTCCCAAACTTTGTTAGGACCCCCACCCTGCCTTGTATTGGAGAGGCTGTGTGGCTCTCCAGGTCTCTATGGGGCCGTAAGGGTCTTATGCAGCAGGGGGGAGAGTAGCCTATAGCCAGCATTGGCCCCTCTCTCCATGAAGGCCCAGCTTGTCAAAGTTAATGTACATTTTCCAACGCAGGGAGAGGTGAGGCGAGGCCGACTGGCACACAACAGTCTCCTCTGTGTGTGCTTTTTATAACAATACCTCTTCCAGATGTCACTGCCAAACCAATGAGGTACAGGCGGTGAAGGGAACTGACTAGAGGTGAAATTTACTTGATAAATTCTGTCAAACTCAAACTTTCGGAAGTTGCTGTGTCTGGGTCAACTTTCATATCACACTAAGAAGAAAAATATCTTCTCAACATGCTCCTTTTTCTGACCTTATTATCAGTATTAAGGGTCGTCTATCAGACTCACAAATGCAGTTTCTACTTCTTGCAAAGTGTAAGCAGAAAAATGTCAGTGCTATTGAGTCAGCATGAATCTCTAACATAAATAAAGCAAGTGTCTGAGGATGGGTGGGGATGGCTCTTTTACTGTTATTCATTGCACTCCTCAGCGTAGCTTTACATTGACACTGTATAGTCTAGATGTAGTGACTGTGAACTTCAGCGTTTCCTTTCCTCGCTTTAAAAAGGGGACTTATGAAGGGGTTGAGTCGTCCAGCCATGTCCACAGTGTACGCTCTGCTCCCCATCGCCGCTCCAGCCTAGCGCAAGGCCCTCATCACACCAACATAAACTCTTCGCTGTCTGGTCCTCCCTCCTCCTCTTTTTTAGACTTTTTTTTTTTTCAACCACCCCTTTCATTTTCCAGAGGAAGAAAATATTTATTTGGATTTGGTTTTTGTGCCCGTCTTTCTCTCTCCCCTTCTCATTCACTCCTTCGTCTTCTTTCCATAGGCATAAGGACAAGAGTCTTCTTTTCCTCTTATTTTGTGTTTAATTATTGCTATTTTCCTTAACAGCACATAATTCTCCTCACTTTCCTAACTTGGCAGGAAATGGCACAATGCAAACAGCTCTTCACAGGCTAATAAGAAGTCATTTTTTAACTGCCAGAGTATTGAGAATGTTTAAATTAGAGGGTAAGCGTACCTATTCATCCCCCTCAATCTCTGGGCTGGATATTCTTGGATGTGAGGTGTGGGTGACCTGCCAGGCAAGAGCGCATTGGATGAAAGATTAAACGCTGATTTATTGTTTCCATTATGTGTATCAACAACATGGACTTTTATTATAGAAATCACTCACCAAAATACTGAGTCCAGCTACAGCTGACTAGTTGTTTCCTCAGGATTATGAGCTTTGTTAAAACAAACAAGTTAATGATTAAATAGGACAAAAGCATCTGAAATGGAAACCCACAAATTGCAACATTATCACTTTTTTGCTCATTTTAATTTTGTTTTAAATATAGATGATTAGCAGACAAAAGCATTCTTAAGAAAACAAAGTAGGAAAACTCTGAAACATCTATGCCCCCTTTATAGAGCTGATATGTACCTTTTTTTATGATTGAAAATGTCAGTCCTTAATCTATTTATTTTTTGTACATGTATCTGGGGATGCCACTTGGGGGGGGTGGGGGGAGAGGTTGGGGTTTACAACTTTTGTCATGAATGCTCAACCATTTATGTTGTTGTAAGTTTGATATGTAAAACTGATAAAGTTGAAAAAAAAATGTCAGTCCTTATTGATATTAAAGATATTTCTGTCTCTTTTCTCCCCTGTAGGCAATTTGAATGTGACCCTGCAGGTGTGGGACATTGGAGGCCAAACGTTAGGAGGGAAAATGCTGGATAAATATGTATATGGAGCTCATGTAAGTTAACACAAATCCACATCTAATTGTCTGCTGCTACTTTTTTTCCTGCCTAAAAAACATATGTGCATCTCCTTAAGTGTTTTA
Organism: Seriola dumerili; assembly: GCF_002260705.1. Classification (NCBI taxonomy): domain Eukaryota; kingdom Metazoa; phylum Chordata; class Actinopteri; order Carangiformes; family Carangidae; genus Seriola; species Seriola dumerili. Next base: position 6,634,471 of record NW_019174586.1, read on the forward strand.
TTAATCTAACATTAGACAAAAAGACAAACGTGTTTGACTCCATCAGCCTCAGGAAGGATAGGACATTTGTAAATGTACAAACCAAATGTTAGAGATGCTTGTCACTAAGTCTGACTCTGGTCAGACTTATTATTACAGCTCTGGCAGCTTCATTCAGAGCTTGCCACTCCTTACCTATGGAGCCAAATCATAATAAACTGTCATTTGGATTGACAGTGGGCGTAGCAGGTCAATGGAGCTTTAAAAATCAGTGCATTCTTTCTTTTTACAGACTTGTTACAGTGTGATGTTCAGACTGAACAAATGTTGATAATACTGCACACTGTAGGTCAACACTGTGAGCAATAGAAATATTCAAAAACGACACTCTTAAACATGCACACTGTTATTACTCCTAATTCGTAAATGTATCCAACTTTAATTCGACTTTTTAAAGAATTTGTAATATCCAATGTTTGATAGCTCTCAGCTCAAGTTACTAAATGATTATTTACTCTAACCTCTCATTAATTGCTTGTCCTTTGGGAAACGGAACAACTAAAATGACAGCTGAGCTTTGTGCAAATGCTATAATTTTTCCAGTGCATACTAGTTTCTGAATGTGCCAGCAACATCAGTGTCTACAGGTAGTTATGTTACTATAGACGAGTGCTATATGTCACCTCCAGAATGCCTCTTGTTTGAAGAGGCATTCTTAAAGGCCGTGGTTTGTCTTATCCGTGATCCATACTGCATTCAGGGCTGGCGGGAGACTTATCACCCTATAGCTGCTATATGCAAGTACACTTTTGTCATGTTTGTCTATAGTAGCTTGACGGACATTAGTTGGAGGTTCATTTCCATTTCATCAATATCCTTGGCTTTATAAATAGTGAAAGTGAGGCTCTTTTGCCATTTGCTGTGCCCAGTGCTAAACTGTGCCCTGGTCATGTGTATATTATCCATGTCTGAAGCACTTCCTCTACTGTCTGTCTCCTTCACAAACAAAATGTCGTACATCAATGCCACATTACGACACTTTGCTTAGGGAGTTTCTCGTCAGCGCTGTATGGAACTTTCACACCTATTGTTCACCACTGTGCGTCCTGTAATCAATCATGGCTGCTTCGGAGACACTTGCAGTAATTGTCAGAAGCGTAAGCTTTCGTCACCGACCTCGCGTGTTGTGACAGTGTGTGTCTGCTGAACAAAAAGCAACAGACACCCCTTCAGTCGTGTTGCATCATGCAGTAAAAGTAGAGACATTTACCTTGGCTAACACTCATTTCCAGCCCTTTAAAAATAGCAGGAGTTTGAAGTAGTGATAGCAGATAGTTGACCTATGAGATGATTTGTCTTGAATCATGCCAACAGTCCTTGTATCTGTGTTTACTCTTTGATTAATCTATGTGTTTATGTAAACACTTTCTTCTGGTCCGAGTGTTTGCTCAAACATGGTCTGGTTGTTGCATGACTGTTTCTGCAGTGCATACAGTGTTGAGGATTACTTAGGGAGGAGGAAAATGTCTCTAGGCAGACAACGTTCATTCATTAGCCCGACAGTAGATAACCAAACCTGACCTTGATTCTGCACTGAATTTGGAGTTTGCTTACAAAACTGGAATTTGTTTATGTGCAAACCACTGTTTTCATTTTAAAACAGATCCATGTAAATTCACTCTCTAACTTAGATCTTAATAGTACTAAACCTAACTCAGATTATGTGTGAATAAGTGAGTGTCCCCTTCTATGTGAGTCTGTCCCCTACTCTAAAAAGAGGAGCAGTGCCACCTACTGTTCCCATGCTCACTCAATATTACTCATGTTAATATGAATGAATATGAGGGGAGTGAATATGAAATTAAGCTGTGTACCCACATCCATAATTGACCAGTAGATGACTGTGGATGAGAGGTGCTCAAATGAGAGTGTGATGACATTGTTCAACATTGTTCCTCTGCTTTTTTCCAACGCAGGGTGTTCTCCTGGTGTACGACATCACCAACTATCAGAGCTTTGAGAATCTGGAGGATTGGTTCAGCATGGTGAAGAAGGCCAATGAGGAATCTGATAACCAGCCTGTTGTGTCCTTGGTTGGGAACAAAAGTGAGCATTACACATGCATAAATACACAAACACACATAAATTACTTGTCTTTCAGCAGGGAGGAAGCAGTGCAGTACTTTGAAAAAAATGAAGGTGTAGTCTATCAAGTTTATAAAGCACTTTATTTTCATTTCTACTGAGTAGCAGTAAATGAAGAGAGTTTTTCTCTATTCATTTCACCATGACACATTTTTCATTTTGCGTGTCTGGGTTTGTGTGTGGAGGAGTGAGTGTTTGATGGTAGCAGACGTGTTTGTTAGACCACCAGATAACTGATCTGTGTGATAAGCCAGTTGATAAGAGAGTGAGGTTTCGGGGCGATGGGAGAGCTGATGTTTGTGAACTCTTGGGAGTGACGGACGATGATTTAAGATCCCCGGGCCAATGGACCTAGGGCACCGCTTATCTGTGCCCCCCTCCTTCCCAGTCAGTACCCGTCTGCCCCCCCCCCCCCCGCCTGAGACTGCACTGCTGTCCAGAGTCGTTGGTTAAGGAGAGGAGCTCGACATTAACCAGACGGCTCTCCTCCTATCAGCCTGCACCCATCCACCCATCTCCAAAATAAAGAGTAATAATGATGACTCTTTTTAAACATCCCCTTGACAGATGTGGAGTCATGGCTGCCGCTGTGTTATTGTAAAGTGAGGCGTCAGAGTGTGTGTGTAATGGTGACTGTCCACCTTCCTGGGCGATGATGAACGGTCAACAGACTGGTGCCTGCACACAGGAAGCTCTCGCTAATGTTACTCAACGGGGACCATAGGTCACGATTTAATTCGCCTGTCTAGAGCAGATTCTCTTGTCTTCGCATCCGTTGCATCTCCTAATGCCCTGGCTTTAACGGTGGGCGCCTCTGTATTTAGGCTAGGTTTTGGGTGTGTGGGTGAGTGTGTGTACTGTAATATTTAAGTAGTGTACATCCCGCTGTCAGGCTCCTCACCCCCACACTCACACAGTCACTCTCCCCCTAATGGCTCTATTGCTGAGAATGGCCCATGTGTGTTTTTTCTGTTCCTATAGGCTGAAAAAAAGAAAACAGAATCCCACACAGATTGCCCCGCTAGGAGCAATCAATTACCTTGTGAGACTTTATGAATCCCAGGGCACTCCCATTTACTCCTTTTTTTCAGGGAGGTTGAAGAAAGTTAGTCTAGCTATCTAGTTAGAAATGTCCACACCTAAATTTTTATTTTGCTTTTTCTTCTCTGGTCCCTTAGTTTTTTTTCTTTTTTGCTGAAGAGTTTCTATCCTTTTTAAGTATCATAACATTTTTCTTTTTTCTCCAAATTGAATACTTGGCACACATTAACAATAAGTTGAACATATGAATATACAGCATTCTTTTGGGAGCGAAGTTCTTTCGAATGGTTCCCATGATGTTGGACTAAGTGAGGCTGCATGTTTGTGACAACCGAAATAGAAGTACAGACATAACAAGGAACTTATAAAAACACTACAGATTTATGTTTCTGTGAGGGCTTGTCTTAGGGGAGATTGTGGTGTTTCACCACTCAAAATGTTTGGTGTTTCCACTTAGATAAACTTAAGGTGAGCACGGGCTGTATATGTCATGTGCATTTAGTTGCTGCTTAGAGCAGACAGAGTTGTACATACTGCTGAAAGGTTTTTACTTGATAAATTATTATAAAATTTTCTTTCTTTATTTTCTTTTTAATATAGAGTCAACATGTAGACTACAATCAAATGTGACTATGTTATTCTTATTAGCAGTACATGTGCTACTGCATGCATTGACCTTATGTTTCCTGAATTACCCAGTGCTTGCCTTCTAGATTAATTTGAACAGGGTTCTTTACACAGTATACTTGTAATTGCGCCTATGGACCAGTCTGGTTCATTAATGATGCTGTCCCCTCCTCTCCTTACTCTGCCCTGACTGCCCTCCTGTGCCATGTCACTGCTGGGGAACAACCTTTCCTTTCTTTGGCTTAGCATGGCCGGCTGGGGTTAAGTGTGCTTGTTAAGCAATAGTATGCTGCACCCCAATGCCCTCTACATGCTGCCCAGAGCCTTGTGTTAAATAATGGCACCACTTGTAACAATTCAGAGAGGAAGCCAATGAAATGTTTTATTGAGGGCACACATATGTGCACACAATTATTTATGCAACGGCATGCACACACAGACACTCACAACTGTGCACAGAAACATGCACTTAGGTAAAGTGACACACTTGTGGAGTTTCTGGGAACACATGGGTAATGGAAGAATGCTAAGCTCTTGGTCTGTTTAAACATACTATAACTGTTTATTATAGTGCAGCCCAGTGTAACACCGTATGGTACACAGGAACCTCTCAAGAGAGATGTTGGCTTGTTGCACAGTCATCTCCTCCACCCCTCACTAATAAGTGATGTGTGTTTTGATAAGCATCCAAACGATAAATTCTGTTGCTCTTTGCTTAACAACGGCTGCATGTGGCCTGTTAGTGACTGTTTGCCTTAGATCAGAGATGGTCTTAAGACACCAGTATAAAAAATATGGCATACTGTTTGCAGTCTTAATCCATATTTTGAATCTTTGTGTGTCATAACATACACATATTATGATTGAATGGGACCATCACCATTTTAAAACGACTTGCATTACTGTTCGAAATTAGTGCACGTATATCTTTGTAGACATTAAGCTTGTGTCGTTTATCAAACCAATTTGTTTTTATTAAGTGGGGATCGCAGGACCCTTGCTTGCTCCCCACCCATCACCCTTCCCATTTCTAGCGCTCTCTCCCTAAGGAACTCCAGAGCATCCATCATAGGCTTGTACAGCCCTTATTTGGGTGACTTAAATGGGTTCAGTTCTCTTAACCCCTCCTCATCACTCATGGCTTTTTAGAGGTTCTAACACCATTCACTGCCGATCCACTCAGGCCTGCCATGGGAAACGTTTCCTTCTGCAAGGAGATAAGGTCCCCGCATCAAGACATTTTGTACACTTAATTATGTCTTACCTGGCTTGCTCTTATGCTCTTCTTTGTCCCATTTCTTTCCTCTCCAAGTCCCTATCTTGCACCATCTCTCAAACATACTTGCACACTCATTTTCATCCCTGTGCAAACACTAACTCTTTCAATCACACACTTACACCTACTCTTAAGTCTTATCTCTCACATGTGTAGACTAACACTTCTGCTGTAGCTGCCTTTACTTACAGTAATGTCTTTTCATTGGCTCCGTGTCCCTGTTGTGTTAAACAACATGCGTGTGTTTGCTTTCTGCACGCTACAGCAGATCTCACCGCATACCGTTACCCGTCGCACTTCTCTCTCTCCCCAGTTTTCCATCCATCCATGTGAAAGCTAAAGCGAAACATGGATCTCCCCTAACTCTTGATTCTCGTGAAGCATGTCCTTACCACCAACATTGTTGGTCTTGAGTTGTTTGCCCTCTTGGCAAGGCTTCGGGTGCAGTTGAAGCCTTCCCCCCTCCCCAGCTCTCTCACCCCCGTCACCTCCCTGCCCCTGTAAAGCTGCCACAGTTCCTGTCTGTTCAGTGTAGGCCTGCACATTTCTTAATAGAGAGATGCTCAGAAGTCCAGGAGTGCAGAGGAGCTCAATGTGCTTCTGTTTTTGGTTTAGCTCAAAAATGTTTTTCCTGGCTCAACCCACTCCTACTTAGGTCCTCTTACAACAAACTAAAAGGTCCTAATTGCCCCCAAGGGAAAGGTTTAGCCACAATAGACATGTGGTGGGACAAAAGCCCAGTACTCTTACCCCAGCACCCTCACCCCTCCCCAGATAGAAGAGATGAACACGTCAGCAGTGTCTGTGTTGCACTGTGGGTAGCGCGACCACAGGTTCGACACTGTTAAACATTATGTATACAATATATAGACCTAGTAAGACATGGTGTATGGTTGGGTAAAGTTCTGGAATGTTTACAGTTTACAGCAAATCCAGTGTTTCCTGTTTCTCTTCACATTTTATTTAAGGTAAAGGGTCAGCCTAGACGTGTGTATCAAATTGTCTCAGTAACCGCAGTGACTGTAGCCTGCTGTCTTTCTGTAAGTCTGGAAAAGATGGGAAATAGAGATTCAGGTTACAACAAGGATACAGAGGGATGAAAGAAGAATTACAGCTGTATTACACTGTGGCTGATAAGTGAGTGTAAAATCACAGCTCCAGATGCTGACACGTGTGTCCAGCAGTGATTAAGAAATACTTTTAAGGGTTTATTTAAGCCTGCTCAGGTGGCTGATAGGTGGTCTTTACCACACAGAGCAATTCAACGAGCACCAAGCTGGTGCTCGTTGAATTGCTAAATGAACAAAATGCTAAGATTTAATTGTAACAACTGTTTGACCCAGCTCTGGTCCCTGCACTCATCTCTCTCGACTCTCATGCCTGTCGAAACATGGAAAGTCCTCATTCATTTTAGTCATCCATAAAGCAAATATTGTTGCACATGCAGTAGATGATCAGTCTTCGAATACCTTCTTGTGTGGTAAGTCATGGGCCATTTGAGTTGCACAGCACAGCTTAGCCACCTGACCTGAATGCAGCCTGGAACCCTCATCATGCTCAGGCTGTACTTTATTTCTCTGCTGCTCCACAACATTGATATGGAGGAATTCCTGGAAGGGGCCTTGCTGACACAGGGTTGGGTAAATAACCGATTGATCTGGATCCACAGGCATATATTATAAATGTATGTGAAATATCAACATAGTACCTCCTTTTTTGCTAAATCCACTTTTTTGTGGTGTGAAATATTACGTCACTGTCTTTGCACCCTGCTCCTGCTTCAGGTTTTTAACTTGGTCGATGTTTGCTCAGGCAGTCATGAGCAGAACACTCTTTCCATGTTACAGTTCACTGCTCTGGCTGCTGTTGAATATGTAGGCCAGTTCAACCCATCATTGCTCATAGGAAGACTTTATAATTATAAGTAGACTTATCGTGATGCGATGCATACAATTAGGAATGCTCCCCTGTGCTTCGTATAATTATTATAGCTCATAGTTACGCTGCCGTCTCACAGAGGCATGTATTACTGCTCGCCCATAAAAGTCCACTTAGTTTAACAGCGACAGGAGAGCTTGGAGGACATGGCCAGTGAAACCCCGGGCAGCGTCTTGGGCGGTCGGCTCAGAACTGGGTCTTTTGTTCACTTTTCATGAGTCCTGGGAGCCCGTTAACCCAGCCTGCAAGGCCCTTGGCCCCATGTTTTACTGTAGCAGTGACAGCCCCGCACTCCAGCTCTCTCTCCCTGCCTGTAGAGCTACTGCTGGACACTGTCTGTTTTACATTCCTTGACCAGGGACGAGGACCACATTGTTTTACTAGCCGCTGTGGAGTATCTGATTATGTTTTAAAGTGTGAATGTGTGTGTGCGTATTTGCACGAGTGTGTGTCTGCACATCATTTCTTGAAGAACGATCAAATGACAAGATGAGCTGTGATCAATGGGCTGTCGACAGAACACTTCTGCCCTAGTGGAAAGCGAGTCCCCTGATGGTCCCAGCCCATTTCAGGCCACCGGGGCAGGGGCGCCGCAGCACAAAGAGTGCTCTGTCTCTGTCAGGATTCCCCCGAGGACTCCTGCACGGGCCCTGCTCACCTCGACAACACCCGGCTACTAACAGCACTTCATCTGTCTGTACGCACTCAGAAAATTCCTGATAATATTAATAGCTCTTCAAACTTTAATATCCTGATTATTATTTATAATTATTCCACCTCGAGTTTAGGTCAAGTTATACAATGTCCAAAGTCATTAATAGCAGTATACAATTGGCTACAGATTGCTGCAATATTGTGTAACTCCACTGATGCTGGAATTATGTTCTGTTAAAGCCAAAGGTAATATTAAAATAATTTTAAGTTTCAGGTACTTTTGCATTAAATATAGATGTTCCAGTCTTCAGAAAATAAACGTTGCCTACTGTAAACAATATCTACACTGTTAAGGTCTAATGAAATGTGCAAGAGTGCCGTTTGCATAGTTACTTGACTTCTGAATGACTGCATAGTGTCTAAAGAGTAAAGAAAACACAACTTTTTCTACGGCATTTCTGTATGATACTGTATTCCTGAAAAAAAGAAATTAAACGGGAGTAGCCAGTACTTTCTTGAAGGGGGAAAGTAGTTATTGTTTTCATTTTCATTATGCTGCCCATATTCTAATACAGGTAGACACTTATCACGCCCTTCATATTTCTAAACCCTCAGTGTTTATGAGCTCACTCCAGGTCAAGTAAACCAGTTGGACTCAGGCATTTAAATGCTTCACATAAATTCCACTAGTCATTTTGTTTTATTAGCCACTTGTGCTGTGAAAGTTAAATCAATGTCTAATTCAATCAGACATCACACAGAATGATTCATTATACTTTTACTGACTTTTAATGTAGTAAAGGTTTCCCCATATCTTGCACCAGAAAAGTTAAGTGTAAATCAAATGTCACTCACAATTAATCTTACCTGTTCGCTTTAAGACATTTAGAGGAAATTATTCTGCTGCTTTTCCAGACACCTGCAGTTTAATATTAACTTACATGGTAAATTGTCTTTTGATGTGCTGTTTTTTGTAGGATTTATTTAAGTAGTCTAGGTTGGTGGTGGGATGTTACACAGTGTTTTTGACTGAATGTGACTAGGACTTAAAGTTACCCTGTGGAGTTTGTGACCACTGGTGGCACTAGTGAACATTGTTTTGATGTATGGGTCATTGTATTGTTTATATCTCGTTCTCTACCAGTACACGCATGAGGACGCATATTAATGCAACAAGCTCAGGGGCAACGTAAGGGTGGTGTTATTGTGTCTTAAGAGTTGATGGCCGTTATGGTTGGATCCTAATATCTGGTTCCATTTTGGATCTGGTTCCCAGTTGGCAAAATACCCAGATTCATTAAACTCCAGTGCTAACAAATCTCTTATTGAACCTTTTATCTCTTGTTATTTTTTTTTATTAGCAAAGGCCAATATTGAAAACATGCAGATAATGTTAGCAGGCTTCTCATTTATAGCCGGCACTGACTGTCGCTTTCTCTCGTTAAAATGACCATTGACCATTATCACTGTAGATAGACTGTAGATAGATTATCACTATAGTAGATTATATTATATTACATCAGAACAAGCAATATTAGATTAGATTCATCTTTACTGTCACTGCTCATTGTACAAGTTAATTACAAATTAATTTCATATCTGCTGCTGTTCATCTCATTTCCAGGTTAGAGCCACAGATTGTGAAAATGAATGATGCTAGCTTAATAAATGTTCATGTTGATTTCATTTATTTGCTACGGCTAAAAACTTTTATTTCCCGGTTATTACACAACAACAGGTGATCACAGATCTAAACTCAATCATTTGTAACCTTATTTACTTGCAAATGATGAAAACTAAACTTAATGAGATTTGATGAGGGATTTAGATTCAGTAGAATAATACTGAACCCCAACCCCAGGCCTTAAAGGTCACAGTGAACTAAGGGATGTACAAAAGGGATAGAGAGCTGATATACAGTATATCTTGTGATCTGAGATAATGATTGCAAGATGAACTCTGAAATGAGTTTGCAGAGACATGAAAGACATTTGCCCTGAATGGGTTTAATTTGGTAAAAAATCTCAATCCACTATGATAAACAGTCTAACATGTGGGGACGTTGAGGTGATGCATTCATGTGAAAAGTTGCTGTGAGTAACAAGGATCCTTCCAGACATATGAGAACGTTTTCTACCTCGGAACTGGTGATACTGCTGTTGCGTTACTTGAATGTTGAGTGTAGCAGCAAAGACCCACGAAGCCCTATTGAATGTCAGAGCTGCAGAATAGTACTGGGATGTTTTTAAACTCAGTGGTGCATAGCGAACAATTTGCTCAGACAGTTGTAAGTCATTTCATGAGGAATTGTACTTGGTTTGATAATCCTTACCCTCACTATACAGTCTGAATTGGTTCATGGTCGTCATTGAGGGGAAACTGAGGCAAACCCTCTTAACAGGGTCTTAAAGGCATAGTGTGAGGTAATGTTGGAAGTGATAGGTTCTCCCCTGGGGTTGATTAGGCTCAACCCTGTAACTTTCACTTAATGGGATATGACCCCTCGGAGCCCCAAGTCTCTGACAACACACACACGCCCAACCATTACTACCACACACAGACACATAGACACACACACAGTTCACACATTCCCCCCTCAGCCCTCAAACTCCCCACTGCACCAACTGCTGTTTAGTTTAAAGCAAGGCTGCCGGCAATTAACTGTGTTATGTCAAGCTTATTCTCTGGCTGTTGCTCGCTGGGTAAACTGTTACAATTGGTCCCCAGCAGCCGACTCGGCAGAACAGTAAGTATGTGTCTGTGTTATCACAGCATGGTTTTAAAAAGTCCACAGAGGATCACAGAGTACAGTGTAGGATTTCTAGCTGGTTAGCCAATGTAGAGCCATTAGCCTATTGTTTTGCCTTGGCAACAAGTTGGTGAAGTCTAAAAAGAAAAATACATCCTTGAATTTGCACATTGTTGACGTACAAATTTCAGGGAAGAAGCTAGCTACGACTTCCAAAGTGCATTTTGTCAAGAAACATCCAATCAAGTTTGGTCAAATTAGTTTACATTAGCCACCATAAGATTCTGGTTATACTAGACCAAGTAAGACAGTTGAACTGAACAAGGGTGTGATTTCATTTTTAAAAGGAAGAATGTGTTATGTACATTTACATGCACATTATTATCCTGGTTTTGATCTTATTTGAGATAGGATGTGTACATGGAACATGAAAAACCTTGGTTAAACAGCACCTAGGTTTCTAATTATGTGTATGCAGGTGTGCATTGGTTCCTCAGCGTCTCAGCCACTCATTTCTGTAGCAACAGGGACTGTTCAGAAACCTGGATCAGGTGTTTACATGCCACAGTGTCCTAGTTTCTATCAGAGTACTCCTGCTAACATATCAAGCTTTTGTCAAAACCAGGATAAGGCCTTATCCTGGTTTCTGAAACCAGGATATGATGTTGCACGTTACATGTGCAACAAATAGTCCTACTTTAAGTCTCTTTGTCCAATAATAATAATGTTCATTTATTGTTAATGGTTTTTCAGCTATTTAATTTCAGTCGTTGGCAGCTGCTGTGTTATCTTCTTTTCAGCGAAAGTGAAATAGCAAGGATTTTGGTTTGAAAGCATGCTGTAGGCAGATCAATCCAACCAAAATCCAACCTCCTTACTAATTTCAATTTTTTTAGTGACATTAAAACCTTTCCAAGTCTGTCTGGTTTCAGGATAATCAGGTCTGCCAGTGAGGGGATTCTTTCCATGAAGGATCTAAGCTGACATCCCCGCAGACACTAACTTGTGGAGAGGAACATCCATATTTTCTTCTCATTTGATTGTGTTCCCACTTATGTAATAGGTCACCACAATAACAAACGGGTTTTTTACGGTAAAAGCCTAATTTATCCGCCAGATATTAATCTCTAACTGTTGTCTTGCAATTCACTGCAATGACAGGCAGACCTTTTAAATAAACACTGATGGTGACCAGAGCGAGGGAGGGCCATCGCTCTTGACGAGTGATGATCCCCTCTGCTATCTCTATGCGCTTGGAGGCCCAAACAGTTTATTTCGTGTTTGCAGTCACTTCCTAGGGGTTGTTAAGCTGATGTACAGTTTGACAGAAACAGAGGGAAACCAGATCATCGGAGGAAGATTGTTTTGACCTGATAAGTAGAAATAGGTACATTAGGGTGAAAAATGGAGCAAAACACTGAAACTATGGGATTAGTCTTGTATTCAGTTTACACAGACAGATGCCACATGCTGCTAAATTCTTTTGTGAGAATGTGGGCCGAAATCTGCTCTTATTTTGTGATTAAAAGGGGCTACGTACTAATTCATAAGTCAAGCGCCATAACAAGAACATGCACAAAATCAAGGACTGTCATGTATAGTGGTGCATTTTCTATTAGAATATATTTCGACAAAATACAAAGTCAAGGTTAGTCTTAATCATACCTCATGATCTTCATTAGCAGATAGATTTTGCCCAGTTTACACAAAGTTTAAATGAAAAAAACTATTGGCATTTTATGGTTGAAGTACTCAGTACAATGGAAGTTTGAACATCTGTAGCTACATAACAACTGGCCAAAGTCCATCTACTGATCAAGAAAAGCTCTACAACAAATACTAAATTGACCTTTTCTTCAGAATAGATTGTCAACTGCTTTTTTCCAAGTCGAACTTTGTAACTTAGCTTGGTAGAAGAGCTGAAACTCACAGTAATTTTCATTGTGGATTAATCTGCTGATTGTTTTCTTGGTCTATTGTAAATGTAAAAAAAAAAAACCCAAATATATTAAATTTAAAATAATATGTGTGACAAAGACAAGCAGCAAATACTCACGTTGTTCCAGTTATTAGAAGATTAGAATATATACGTTTCTGCTCTATAACATAGAATTTGAAGGTGATTGACAGCTTCTTTTTTTTTTAATTCTCCGTGCCTAGCTTTGATTTTCTGCTTCACCTGATGCTTATACTGTACCCATGGGAACTACACCTTTTTTTACTTACAGTAACGTGCCTTCCTCAGCTTCTGAGCCACTATGTTAATGTTGGCTAATCTGACTGTGACACATGATTGATAACCTTTCCCAAGTGTGCAGGATCCAAAGGATTAGTTGTGTTTATTTCTAGTAGCATGCTGGTTACCTCCGCTGTTAATGACTGGAATTAATAACCTGCTGACGCCTATGAGACAGCCGTGTTTATGTACAGGCAGAGACATGACAGCCTGTCCTGGACATTGAGTAGTTGTAAAAGTGTCTGCCCTTGCCCAGGACGGTTTTTGTTTATATGTCACTTACAGTGATGGTAATATGCATTTTAGTTTAAAATGATTCTTTTAAAATTTTATTTTTTCAACCTCTGTGGATTGGCCTTTAACATTTTTGGGTCATATGACTTACTGAGATATTAATAATACTGGGTTAGTGCAGTGTTTACATTTCTTCCTCATGTATCTGTCTCTCTCTTTCCCTGCTTCTGGCTTTATCCTCCCTCACACACACACACTCTCTCTCTCACACTCTCTCACTCTCTCACACACACACACACACACACACACACACACACACACACACACACACACACACACACACACTAAGGGGCATGAGAACAGGGTAAATCCTTGACAACTTCAATGAAACCTCACACAAAGAGTAAAACTCGGGGGGACGAGAGAAATGCAACACCGTACAGTAGCCTGACCTCCTCCAGCTAACATAGTCATGTATGCACCAGATAGCGGGCGTGGCCGGCTTTCTGCACAAAGCCAGAAATAAAGAGCGAAGCTATTGCTTTCAGCAGCAAGACCCCCAGGTGACCTTCCTCATCGACCCCAGTGTGACCCCATAGTGAGGAAGGAGAGAAGCAAAGCGCCTGGTATCAGTGCACAGGAGTCGAATGCACAGAGACGCGATCACAATAGCTAAAAAGGAAGGCGCTGTCATTGTGTGCTCACAGTAAATCAGCATGAAGGTGACAGTCCCAGTTCTTGGGCCTGTGTGCCCACCTTAAAGGCCGGCACACTCATAAGTCAAACTGTTTTCTCCATCTACACTCTCACTGTGAGTGTAGCCTGAAGACTTCGGTCATCCACATATTGTTTCTTAAGTATTTCTCTGCAGCTGGGCTGGTTTGTCTGTTTCGGGTCAAACAGAGGCTCATGGCTTCGGGGTGCAACTGTACTAGGCTTACACTGAGGAATGTGTCACATCAAGCTTTAATACCAGCTGGGAAAGGAAGCTTGGGGCTACTGAATTGATCACGTCCACTCTCAAATCCCCTGAAATGACTCCCTCCATAAATTAAAAGATACAACAATCAGTGGACGCTGCAGCTGGGTTTGAAAGCAACATAACAAATGAATTATGCTTTGTTTTCACGTCTTTATGTGCACCATCCCTGTACACTAGGCAGACTCCTTCCATCTTAACTCAAGCGTAAACAGTTATCTTTTTTGTTTATGTTCTGATATATGACAGTTAACCCTGCGCGAGTGCTGTATAACCACCCTATAAATCTATCTATCTATCTTTTGCAAGTTTTCTCACATGTCACACTGTGTTTTGTCCACAGTCGACCTGGAGCACATGAGGACAGTGAAGGCTGACAAACACCAGCGCTTCTGCCAAGAGAACAGCCTCGTCAGTCAGTTTGTATCGGCCAAGACAGGGGACTCGGTTAGTACCAGCTGATTCAATAAATCAATATAAAGTTGTGAGTGACTTTCATAATACTTACGTTTTTTTCTTGTTACCTCTTTTTCCAGGTATACCTTTGTTTCCAGAGGGTGGCTGCTGAAATTCTTGGTGTAAAGCTAAACAAAGCAGAAATAGAGCAGTCCCAGGTAAGCCACAATGGTGTCAAGGTCTTTCTCTCACATTGCACCGAAATTTCTATGCAGCTCCTTCCTAACCTACATTTTAAATGGCTTACTTTTGCCTCTAACTAGTATTTTGCTCTGCTCTGCACTTATCCAGCCACTGTGTTTTAAATTTGGATCAACTGGTAAAAGAGTGAAAGTAGCTGGTGATGTGTTTGGGTTCATCTCTTATGTGAAATGTTATGCCTGAACTTAAGGGAGGTCACAGGGAGTGTGTTAGGTCAGTGGAGGTCACCACACACTGTAAAGGACCTTTTGCTGTATAAACATGAGTTTGTTACGTCTGCCTCCTATGATGGTCTACCTGCCAATGCCACTGCCCATCTGTAAATACACCCACATTGACCACATTAACGCGTGAAGTCAGAGGTTAAAGGTAGGCAGTTGTAGGGGTGAGGAGGTTAGAATTGACTGTCTGATTTATTTGGTTTATCTCCCACTGTTGTGGGCCAAAACAAAACAGGGTCTCAACTTGCCAGCCAGACCAAGGTGCCCAATGGTGGCAGCTGTAGAATTTACAAGGTCACCTCCCCCAGAAGCATTAATCCTGGGTCTGATATGACCGGTTGGAGCCACTCTGGCTGGGTAGTGGTTGATGAGCCTGGGGGGCTACAGAGAGGTCAGGACCTCTAGACAAGGGAGAGCATGTAGGGGAAGGACTGGCCAAATTCTCAAGCCCCTCTCCACTCACTAACACTGCTGCTGACTAACTAAAAATGTCCATCGGCTAATGGGGCTGTCCATCTACTTTCCTCTTCCTCCCCTCCCTTGATAGCTCTGTCAATAAAGCAAAGTGCTTTAATCCGGGCTAATCAAGCAGGGTGAGTGGATGGATAAAGTTCTAGTGTAATCAGGAGGAAAAATTACTTTTTGTTCACAAGCCCATGTGTCTAGTGGACTCTTTCCTATGCTCATCACTATGTTTGTCAAGACTAGTTCTACAACAAAAAAGAAATCTCAAAAGCATGAGAATACCAGGGCATTCCTGAAACTTCTCTCTTTAAATCAGGAAAAGTATACAGTGGGGTCCAAAAGTCTGAGACCACTTTACCATTCACTTGAATTAGAAAACTTCCAAAATCTGCTGAATTCTATTTTTACCACATTTTCGAAAAACATTCAATAAACGATGCTGGTTTGATCTCCAGCTTCAACCAAGTATTATTTCCATTATTCATTAATCTGACAATTGAAAAAAGAATTCAGAAAAAGGAAAATGTATATAATTTAATACTGTTGAAAATGAGAGGACTGACTTTCTGAGTTTGTGTCACTGATACAGAGATGATGCTTTGAGCACTTCATGGCTTTGGTAGCTGTGGGGCCAGCGAAGTCTCATTATCAGTTGTCAGGTTCAGAGAGCTGAACATGAGGGTCACAACCCTTGACAGTATTATATCTGCCTGGCAGCTCTCTCCGTCATGGTCCTCTGTCTGCTAGATCAGATACAGAGGCTGCAGATCACTCACTGACTCTGACACCAGGCTTCGGCAGCTCGTTAATCAGACAGCCAACCAGGGCCTGGTATTTAGCCATGTGGTCGCCTCTTCTGTGGATATTTAGCAAAGGGTCCAGCTGTCTGTTGCACCATTAAGATCAAATGTAGACTTATTTCAACAGAAACTTCAGAACGTTTTCAACAAAAGAGTTGTAGACATCACATACTGATCAGTGGTATGTTTCATATCCTTGTAAACTTATTATTTCTTAAATTTGGAGTGTGGTTTTGACAAAACCAGCAATTTCAAGATATCATGTGAGATCTAGGAAACTGCTCTGGGCATTTCTTTTTGCCATTTATTGACATTTCAAAACCAAATAATTCATCAATTAATTGAAAGGTAATCTCCAGACAATATATGACAGATTATAATGAAAATAATCAATAATAGCAGCTTTTATTTGCAGTGTTTTCTTTCTTAAGCTTAAAGAGTGATTTTGTGTCATAGATTTTTTATTGGAAAATTCAAATGAGTCAGATTCTAACAGATTCAAGATGTCACACTTCATATTTTTTGTCTGTTTCTTACATTTCTTGTTCATTTCTCTCACTCCATGACCCTCTCCTCATCCTTTCCTATTGATTCCCCTCACCCTTCCTGGCTTCGGTCTTCATTCTTCCCGCCCTCGCCCTCCTCCCCCATGCCTTGGTCCTTTTTCTGTTTTCTTTTTTGTTTCGTCTCTCTGCCTCCGTCACTCCACTGCTCTGACATGTTGAACCTGCTCAGAGGATCGTGAAGGCTGAGCTGGTGGACTACCCACAGGATGAAGGCCCAATTAGACAAGAGAACAACCAGCAAAGCAAAATATGTTCTGTTCAATAGCTGGAAGTATGTCTGCACAGTTACACAGATATATTTCAGTGGATCTGTCATATATCTGGTAGAATGCAGAGACAGTAGCTTTGTAGTTAAAATAGTGAAATCATGGTAGTGAATTTATTTAATGCCTGTGGTTCAGATTAGAGCTCTAGAAAAAGTAGAGAAACCCATCAGACTAATAGAACAATATGTTGTGTTTTCATAGAGTTGTAGTATTTTGCTAAACTGTTCTATGAATCCAAACTATGTGTACTTTGGTGAGCTGGTTGAGAGTTATGTAGTGAGGAAAACCTTCATGATGGAGACAGACACCACTCCAGTTCGGCCTCCATCTGCCTCCTGACTGGTTCGGGTCAGGACTACACAAACATTTTGACCTGTAAATCATAGTTGGATTTTGAATGTTAAAGAAACTGAAAATTTTGCAAAACATTCTTTATCACCAAGAGTTAGATGAGAAGATGGAAATCGCTCTCATAGTTGTCACTTAGATATAAAGATATAGCCAGGAGATGGTTAGCTTAGCATAATGATGCAGTCTCAGTTGGTTGCCTAACATCACAGTGCTTCACCTGGCAAGAAACAGTCCATTGAGTTACTTCCTTTAAAGCAATAAATGATCATTTTGACACCTAACTTTTTGTCGGGATTTAATTAAAAAGATATAACATGTTCATTAATTAGCTTTAGAGGTGCTGGTGAGTTTCAGGGTGAGTCGCCTACTGTTTTGTTTTTTAAGTCTCTCTGTGTTCAGCTCTCAGTTCTTTCATAGCTTCTACCTGCATCTTCTGTATTTTCAGCCTCATTTTCACTGTGATGATTTGACTCTTTGTTCATATTGTTGTGGAAGCTTTTTAATTCTGTGTGTGTGTGTGTGTGTGTGTGTGTGTGCATCTTTTCAGCGTGTGGTGAAGGCAGACGTTGTGAACTACAGTCAGGACACCGTGGCCAGGACAGTCAACCCCCCTCGCAGCTCCATGTGTGTGGTGCAGTGACCCCCTCCCAAACCCACACCCACCCACACACCCACAAATACAAACACACACACACACACACACACACACACACACACACACACACACACACACACACACACACAAATGTAAAATCGTCTTCGGTCAGTATTCCTTTTACTACTATTTCAGGATTTTTAAGGTGACTGGATGAGATGTGTTCCGAGTGTGTTTTCCGTATTCCTGTGTTGTACGGGTGAGATGAAGAACAGACTGTGCTGTTTTGCGGCCTTGGCCTCTTGTTCAGATATTTAGCAGGAATGATTCCTAGCGTGGTTTACCAAAAAGGAAACGGGACCTCAGTTTTTTTCAAGTTTACACGCAGCTATCATTTTATTTCTATGACTCATTTTTAATATATATAAATATAAGGGGCATTTGTTTTAATGATTAGATATGCTGCAGTATATTTCTTAAGATAACACCATCAACACCTGTTGAATTGTCTCTGTCCCTACAACTGCAAAGTGGATTCATGATAAGAATGTATGGGACGCAGACAGGAAGGTGAAACCACATGGTCTCTCATGAATTTTTGAGAACTTGTTTTATGTCTTTGGTGCTCCTCAGTTAAACAGAATGGGAAATGGGCGTTAAAATGTTGTAGTGGACTGAAATTAATCTCTGTTTTCAATTTGCCAATTAGGGGCTTGCACTAGCAGTGCTGTGACGTGAACTGTGTACTGTTATTTTAAATAGAAATATTTCAGTTTTACAATCTTAAAATCAAGATTTACATTTTATATTCTTTATTCCTCAGATTATATCCAAATCCTTTGCATCTCTGAAATAATTTCTCCATTCTCTAGATGTTTCTTGTAGAGTCTACATTGCATTTTGACAATTTAACATTTTCACACGATGTGACATGGCCGGGTTCATCCTGATAGAGGACAGTTCAGATGCTGTGTTGATCAAGTGTTGATGAAGCTAGATGATCATGACTCAGGAAGTACCTGAGTGTGAAGCTAAGCCCGAGCTGAGCTGAAATGTACAACATTTTATTAGGTCTCTACATAGCCTTATTCAACTGTCCGTTATAGAACAGAAGTTTGCATCGAAGAATGGCTATGATGCATAAAATGTTTCATAGGATCTTCATCTTATTAGCTTGTTTTACAGTTTGTGTACTGTTAGAGACGACTGAGATATTGTATGTTTAACCAGTTTTGTCAAAATAGTTTCCACAGTAGATGTTGGTATGATGGGATTTAATGTGGTGTGTACCTACCGATTTATCTGCCATATGTGTTTGTACAATAAAAGCAACCTCCGCTCCATTTCAAAGCTCCTTTCATAGATTAAAAATCATCACAACGCATCCTGTAAATTCTGATGATGTAAACAAAATGTACTCTTTAAAAAAATTAATGAATGTACAGTTTAAAGTGAACGTTTAGTTGACGTTATACAGCAACACAGTTTTGTGTTTCTAAATAAAAATGCTACATGGAAAAAAGTAATTATTTGTGCAGTGCATCTGTGAATACATGCTCTTTGTGTGATCTTTGAATTAATTTGTGTAAATTACAGAGTGTCAGCAGGTCTCGGAAAGTCTGTTCTTCAAAAAGGGTTCAGAAGGTATTAAAGAATCTTAAATTTAAAGAATCTTAAACTTACACAAGTCTTACATATATTCTTTAGCCAACTGCAGGCAGAAATATTATTTACAAAATATCAGGTGACGTTATAGACTTACAGAGCTTTGTGCCTGCAGGAAGCTGCTCAATCCATTTTTGTGGAGTTTCAGTTGGCATCATTCATTGTTATGAATTCATCAAGCTACAAATTTACAAACTTAAACACAGTGGGTATTTGATACTCGAAAGATAGATTTTCAGTAGATTATTCCTTTAACTGGGGACTTCTGAGTTCTGTAACACTCACACTGTTATTACTGCTGGGTACAGGACTTGGGAAGCCCATTGTCTCAAAATGGGCAAGTTTCCATTTTTAGCAAAAACCAAAATAAATTAATCATTTTCAATTCTTTAATCGAATTCTTTAGTCTGCCACTTATATGTGCTCAAGTTACATTCATGTAATTATTTATTATCATTATCATTTATTATTATTTTCATCATACTTTCACACTTTGGCTGGTAGTAACCTTCACATCTTTCCCACAGACCAAAGTGAGAACTTAAGATGTCACCTTGGTCTCTAGGAATTAGAATTTAATTTGGCAAGCCATGCATATATCCTGAATTAGCAAATTATGTTAGTTTTAGTAGTATACTTTTACTACAATATGAGCTCTATGAATGTGCGCAGAGTTTCTCATTACTCAGCCTTTGTTAGCTTATTGCCACATTTGGGCCTTAGTGTCACTGCAATTTTTCACTTGATGATGATAATGTAAACCAACAGGAACAGGCCCCGGAGGTGCTCATACGAGCAGCAGATGATGGGAACCGGACTATAGCTGATGAGGGCATTACAGATTAAGCATCAATGTGTTGAAATTTAAGCATAAGACTGAAACTTGACCACCCCAGAGATCCCCCTCCATACAGACTAACCTGAGTCTCTGGTAGCTAATGAGCCACCTGGTCTTTGTTCAGTAAATCTTCACTGAAACAGCCCCTAAATCCACTCTGGACAGATGATACAAACGGCTTTATAAATGGTTGTAAGCTGTATTAATTAATCACCTAAGTAGTCCAGCCCTTTGTTGCTGTCACACAACTGTAAGAGGGTTCTGGTTTTGGGTTTAGCCTTTTTTTTTTTTTTTTTTTTTTTTTTGCTGAGTCAACGTCACTGAAACCGCTCGTGTATTTAGAAGGATTAAGTGCATTCAAAAGCACAAACAAAATAAAGACTATATCTTTACTGGAACATGCCTAAACCCAAAACCAGAACCCTCTTACAGTTTGTGTGACAGCAACAAAGGGCTGGACTACTTAGGTGATTAATTAATACAGCTTACAACCATTTAATAAGCCGTTTGTATCATCTGTCCAGAGTGGATTTAGGGGCTGTTTTCAGTGAAGATTTACTGAACAAAGACCAGGTGGCTCATTAGCTACCAGAGACTCAGGTTAGTCTGTATGGAGGGGGATCTTGGGGTGGTCAAGTTTCAGTCTTATGCTTAATTTCAACACATTGATGCTTAATCTGTAATGCCCTCATCAGCTATAGTCCGGTTCCCATCATCTGCTGCTCGTATGAGCACCTCCGGGGCCTGTTCCTGTTGGTTTCATTATCATCATCAAGTGAAAAATTGCAGTGACACTAAGGCCCAAATGTGGCAATAAGCTAACAAAGGCTGAGTAATGAGAAACTTGCGCACATTCATAGAGCTCATATTGTAGTAAAAGTATACTATACTAAACTAACATAATTTGCTAATTCAGGATATATGCATGGCTTGCCAAATTAAATTCTAATTCCTAGAGACCAAGGTGACATCTTAAGTTCTCCACTTTGGTCTGTGGGAAAGATGTGAAGGTTACTACCAGCCAAAGTGTGAAAGTATGATGAAAATAATAATAAATGATAATGATAATAAATAATTACATGAATGTAACTTGAGCACATATAAGTGGCAGACTAAAGAATTCGATTAAAGAATTGAAAATGATTAATTTATTTTGGTTTTTGCTAAAAATGGAAACTTGCCCATTTTGAGACAATGGGCTTCCCAAGGTCCTGTACCAGCAGTAATAACAGTGTGATGTTTACAGAACTCAGAAGTCCCCAGTTAAAGGAATAATCTACTGAAAATCTATCTTTCGAGTATCAAATACCCACTGTGTTTAAGTTTGTAAATTTGTAGCTTGATGAATTCATAACAATGAATGATGCCAACTGAAACTCCAACAAAAATGGATTGAGCAGCTTCCTGCAGGCACAAGAGCTCTGTAAGTCTATAACGTCACCTGATATTTGTGTAAATAAATATTTCGCCTGCAGTTGGCTAAAGAATATATGTAAGACTTGTGTAAGTTTAAGATTCTTTAAATTTAAGATTCTTTAATACCTTCTGAACCCTTTTTGAAAGAACAGACTTTCCGAGACCTGCTGACACTCTGTAATTTACACAAATTAATTCAAAGATCACACAAAGAGCATGTATTCAAGCATGCACTGCACAAATAATTACTTTTTCCATCGTGCATGTAGCATTTTTATTTAGAAACACAAAACTGTGTTGCTGTATAACGTCAACTAAACGTTCACTTAAACTGTACATTCATAAATTTTTTTTAAGGAGTACATTTTGTTTACATCTCAGAATTTACAGGATGCGTTGTGATGATTTTTAATCTATGAAAGGAGCTTTGAAATGGAGCGGAGGTTGCTTTTATTGTACAAACACATATGGCAGATAAATCGGTAGGTACACACCACATTAAATCCCATCATACCAACATCTACTGTGGAAACTATTTGACAAAACTGGTTAAACATACAATATCTCAGTCGTCTCTAACAGTACACAAACTGTAAAACAAGCTAATAAGATGAAGATCCTATGAAACATTTTATGCATCATAGCCATTCTTCGATGCAAACTTCTGTTCTATAACGGACAGTTGAATAAGGCTATGTAGAGACCTATAAAATGTTGTACATTTCAGCTCAGCTCGGGCTTAGCTTCACACTCAGGTACTTCTGAGTCATGATCATCTAGCTTCATCAACACTTGATCAACACAGCATCTGAACTGTCCTCTATCAGGATGAACCCGGCCATGTCACATCGTGTGAAAATGTTAAATTGTCCAAAATGCAATGTAGACTCTACAAGAAACATCTAGAGAATGGAGAAATTATTCAGAGATGCAAAGGATTTGGATATAATCTGAAGAATAAAGAATATAAAATGTAAATCTTGATTTTAAGATTGTAAAACTGAAATATTCTATTTAAAATATAACAGTACACAGTTCACGTCACAGCACTGCTAGTGCAAGCCCCTAATTGGCAAATTGAAAACAGAGATTTAATTTCAGTCCACTACAACATTTTAACGCCC